>NC_088869.1:21301902-21313426 GCF_032884065.1 Artemia franciscana | reverse complement strand
TTAGGTAGCAGTAATGTCTGCACCGCCATTACGTAAAATGTCCGTGTGTGCCGTCCTCAATTACAAGCGAGGATTTTTCCACTCTACTGGTGGGCCCTGACAAGTCACACAAGATCACGTCATTCTCAATATATCTAACAAGTAACGCAAGATTGTTTCATTTTCAAAAGAAATAAACATTCCCTATTATGTAACAACCAAAGGCATCTTGAAGAAAACATTTGCTCAAGCAAACAAAAATTCCCCATTACGTAACAACCACAGAAATCTTGAAGAAAACATTTGCTTAAGTAAACAAACATCCCCCTATTACGTAATAATCACGTTTACTATACCATACATAACAAAAATGTACTATAGTCTATACATATATATAAATAAGTTGACTGTGTGTGTGTGGGTCTGTCGGGTGACGTCATGTTTGGGTGTTGACTGACGTCTTGTTTTCGACTGACGAAATTACAGACCGGGACATCGGGACACAAATGACGACCGGGACACCGGCACGTAGGGAATATAAATGACGACCGGGACACTCAAAGAGAAAGCGACCGGGACACAAGGAATGTTTGATTAGCAATCACCATCAACAAAGCACCGGGACACAAATAACGACCGGGACACAGGGAGTATAAATGACGACCAGGACATAAATAAAAAAAACTAAAAAAACTAAAAAAAGGTAAAAACTACAAAAAAAACTGAAATGAAAAAAAAACTAAAAACTAATAAAAAAATAAAAAGCTAAAAAACTAAAAAAACTAAAAAAGAAAAAAAAGAAAAAAAACTAAAAAAGAAAAAAAAAGAAAAACAGGAAAAAAAAGGAAAAATAAAGGAGAAAAACAAAACTAAAAAAAAATAACAGTAAAAAAACTAAAAAGAAAAAAAGGGGAAAAATACAAAAATTTATTTCATCATATACCATTTCAAAAACGAACGTATATACAGACCGGGACACCGGGATACAAATGACGACCGGGACACAGGGAATATAAATGACGACCGGGACACAGGGACACAACTACAACGGGGACGCCGGGGGGCACAGGGGGATATATAAATGACGACGGGGACACAGGGAATGTTCGATTAGCAATCACCATCAACAAAGCTCAAGGGCAATCATTAGAATCATGAGGTATAACTAAAAAAACTAAAAAAGGTAAAAAACTAAAAAAAAGACCAATTCAAAAACGAATGTATATACAGACCGGGACACCGGGACACAAGGAATATAAATGACGCCCGGGACACTCGAAGAGAAATCACAGACTGGGACACCGGGACACGAATGACGACCGGGACACAGGGAATATAAATGATGACCGGGACACAGGGACACAACTACAACGGGGACACCGGGGGGAACAGGGGGATATATAAATGACGACAGCGACACAGGGAATGGTCCATTAGCAATCACCATCAACAAAGCTCAACGGCAATCATTAGAATCATGAGGTATAGACCTGAATACGGATTGTTTTCCCATGGACCATTATATGTTGCATGTTCAAGAGTCGGTAAACCTGACAATCTATTTATATGCACAGACAATGGGACAACAAAGAATTTTGTATATTCGCAAGTTATACGTAGTTAAAAACATATATATATATATATATATATATATATATATATATATATATATATATATATATATATATATATATATATATATATGTATATTTATATATATATATATATATATATATATATTCACAGGTGGGACATGGGGACACAACTACAATGGCGCGTAACTAATATGGCTCGTTATAAGGTCTTGAGGGGTTATTAGCTTCAATAGCATACCCTCTATCTGACGGTTTGAAACTACCCCCTCACTACCGTCAAATTTCGCCAAAATTGTTATTTTGTCGCAAAATTGGCACTTTGCTGTGGGGAGAACTCTTTCATGACCTAAAAGAGGTATTCAAATTCTAATATTCGTTTTGATCAGCCCCCTCATGATAATCGATAAGCTCAGGCTCGGTATGATTCCTTGCTAGAAAAGAACTAAAAAAACAACGCACACACACATAATAGCCGCGTTACCTGTGTTAAACTACGACTTTTTTATGTTTTCAAGATGGAGGACTGTAAACTAATAGTTGAAGGTTTAGTATTGGTTGGCTATCTCAGAATCCAGAAGTTTTACAATATGGCACTTTGTTGTGACACGACCTCCTTTGATGCTTAAAAACAGCTCTGTATATTTCTTCTTTTTTTTAACTATCCCTCTCCCAAATTTTTACGGCTGCTACTTTTGCAGAATCACCTCTAGAGAAAAAGCGGAAGTAAAGTAGATATGTCGGTACCACTCATGGAAACATATAATTTCCCTTGATGTTCAAGGTTGATGACTGTTATATTCCAGATTATGGCCTTCACCAAGTGTGACTTTAATGGTGTAATTTTTTTTGCCAATTTAATCTTATTTTGAGAGGTTTCCACCTTTTTATTTGGAAATTCTCCCAATTTTATTTCAAAATTACAAATTACTATTCAGTAATTCAGGCTAATTGAACGGAAATTACTCTTTACTAAACATTGTTGCTTAGGAAATATTTGTCACCTGACAGTTTCCCCAAAAACTTGGTGTTCAATTTTGGTTAAAACGGGCTTATTACTAGGTTCTACCTATTGCTGGTACAAAAACATTTGCCCATATCGAGACTGATTTTCTTGAAATTTTGTTTTAAATGATTTTCATAAGGTATATCTGCTTCTTTCTTTTTGAAAATAAGATTTATGTACTAATTTGATGCTAATTATTTTCTAAGCATGTAATGGGATGTTTTATGTCGAAGATACCTCCGACAAGTTTCAAGTTTATTGTTGATGTGGTACTAGTGTGTTTTACACACAAAATGGTAGCTTCGTAATCGGTTTACTAGTAGCACGATTAGTGACTTTTATGTCTTATGGTCATTTACACGCATAGTATCTTACATTCTATCTATTTTCCAGCTTCCTACCCAAACTCTCGTGTCTGTAGGCTATATAGCCCTAGTATATGGACAAAAGTTTAATAATCTTGCTAGTTTTAGGTATTTATAACTATTTCTCAATATTAGTTGGCACATAATGTTAAATAATACCAAAATTAGCATTAAAAGGGAGCTGTGGCTTTGTCAGAAGTTTACAACTTATTACAACTTATACAACTTATTACAACTTATTTGCAAACTTAAAAACTAATATATATATATATATATATATATATATATATATATATATATATATATATATATATATATATATATATATATATATATATATATATATATATATATATATATATATATATATATACAAAATTACGAGCTTATTAATTACAAACTTCATTTACAAACTTTATTATTTACAAACTTTATTTACAAACTTATTACAACTTTATTACAACTTATACAACTTATTACAACTTGTACAAATTATTACAACTTATTTATAAACTTACAAACTTAAATATATACAAACTTACTAACTTATTATTTACAAACTTTATTTACAAACTTTATCATTTACAAACTTTATTTACAAACTATATTATTCACAAACTTATTACAACTTATTACAACTTATAAGTTTACAACTTATTTATTACTTTGCTAGGTAAAACATGAAAACGCCACTTAATGTGCGTTTTATGCTAATTCTAAATATGCAAATCAATATATTTGTTATTGCTTGCACAAGAAGCAGCACATTCCGTACATTAGCTTTCGGACTACCATATTGGATATCTCGCTGGATATTCTAATGGATTTTTGCTTAAAGCATCTTTCAGACACGAATTTAGTGAAAAGAGTACTTTTGGAGATGCCAGTGTGAGAATCCTTAGGTGTTTATTTGAAACGTCGGAATGATGATGACGATAAAATTTTTGGAGTTTTATTTCAAAAGTGTTTAAAGGGGTAAATAAAAAGAAACTGTGTGGTCGGAGAGGTTTTTTTTACACGACGTACTTTAAAAAAAGTTTACCCACACAATCCCAAGCAAAAAAAATATTCATTTTCTGCTTTGGGCTAGTAGGCCTAACCACAGCTTACGGACAGATCATATACCTAAAACACCTTAGATGCACTCGAGGTGTATTGCTGATGGTACTGTCAGCTCAAATGTGTCACAAGAAAAATCTAATACACTATTTGGGACCCACTTACATTATTTATTTTACTTTTTTCAGCTTCTTTTAGAAAGAGATGCAGATATCAATGCCGTTATGCGTGGGTCAGAAACAAGTATTTTTCTTACACCGCTAGACGTAGCGTTGAAAAAAGGACACATAGCCTTGGCAAAGTTTTTTCAAGAGTTTGGTGGCGTACCAGCAACAAAAGTAACTGACTCAAGGGCAGTGGCCAGGTAAATACGTTTTGTAATAGGTTTATATACGTTTTATTGAATCTTATTTGAAGATAGATATTAAATACATTATAATACATAATATATGACATATATATATATATATATATGACATATATATATATATATATATATATATATATATATATATATATATATATATATATATATATATATATATATATATATATATATATATATATATATATATATATCTATATATATAAAAATAAGTTGTCTGTCTGTGGATCAGGTGACGTCATGTTTCTGTGTCGACTGACGTCATGAAGTTAGTTGTCGTCATTTTTGCTATGACGGTGACGTCATTAAAGATATTTAAGACATATATGTTCACGTAGAAATCTATTAATGTTTAAGTTTAAAATGACTGATGAACTTACAATGGCAAAAGCCGATGAAGATGCTCAAAGAGTCTATGCCAAAAAACTTGCTGCTGATAGAGAAATTCAGAAAAGAAAGCGTGCCGAGGAATCAAAAGAACAGCAAGGAAACAGGCTTGAGGCTAAAGAACGAAAAACCGCGCAGTTAGATGAAGATCCACCTGGACAGCGAGAGTCAAAGCATATCAAAACTGAAAATGATAGCGATGATGATTGGGTTTGGGATTTTGACTTGGATAAGGTCATCAATGCCTACCAGATTTTAGTTAAAAAAACAAAGGTTCGGCGATATGTATTTCATAGTGAAGCTGAAAAATAAAGAAGAAAAAGAAAACTGAAAAAAGAAAAAATGTAAAAAACTAAAAAATACTAAAAAGAAAAAACACTCAAAGAGAAATTACAGACCGGGACACAAATGACGACCGGGACAGAGGGAATATAAATAACGACCGGGACACTCAAAGAGAAATTACAGACTGGGATACCGGGACACAAATGACGACCGGGACACAGGGAATATAAATGACGACCAGGACACAGGTATTTAAGAATATCGTTCAAAGACAAATTTTTAATTGTAAGAAGACCGTTGAAAGAGAAATTTCTAATTGTAAAATGACTGAAGAACCTACAATGGCAACGGTACCACCATCGAAGTAGATAACCAGTGGCACCTAACCGTATCGCTGCTGTTTCGACATGTGTAGAATTGGATCGTGAACAAAGTTACAGTACGAGTGATCTATTGTCGTATGTACAAAATAACATTTCCAAGTTAACGTCGGAACAAAAAGACATTTATGATACGATAGACTCAATTTCAGGACGTATACAACTACCTGCTGATTTCTGTAATTTAGTGACGTCCAAAAACGAATTGATTGAAAAAGTAAATGCCTTCACCTAACCGTATCGCTGCTGTTTCGACATGTGTAGAATTGGATCGTGAACAAAGTTACAGTGCGAGTGATCTATTGTCGTATGTACTTTCAAGGTTTCCACCACACGTGCTACAACTAAAAATAGGCGTACCAATAATACTTTTAAGAAATATCAACCCACCAAAGCCTTGCAATGGCACGCGACTTGCCGTAAAAAAAACAATGGACAACCTAATAGAGGCCACAATCTTGACAGGGCCTTTTGAGGATGAGGCTGTTCTTATTCCTCGCAATCCCATGATTCCAACGCATCTGCCTTTTCAATTTAAAAGATTGCAATTCCCAATTCGATTAGCATTTGCAATCACCATTAACAAAGCTCAAGGTCAATCATTAGAAAAATGTGGTATAGATCTTAATACTGATTGTTTTTCCCATGGACAATTGTACGTTGCATGTTCGAGGGTCGGTAAACCTGACAATCTATTTATATATATATATATATATATATATATATATATATAACTCAACAAACAGGTTATATTTTTTACAATTAAAGAAGATCATACTGCTTCTCTTCTTTCTTCAACAAACAGGTTTCATTTTTGGCAATTGAAGAAGATCATTCTGTTTCTTTTCCTTCTCCAACAAAAAGGTTCTATTTTTGACGCTTAGAAATGATCGTGTTGCTACTTTTCTATCTCTAAGAAATCGGTTTTATTTTTGGAAATTAAAGATGATCATACGGCTTCTTTTTTTCTCGAACAAATAAGTTCCTATTTTGACACAAAAAGACGATCATGCTGTTTTTTCTACCTCCAACAAACAGGATTCATTTTTTAGCAATTAAAGACGATCATACTGCTTTTTTTTCTTTCTCCAAACAAATCGGTGTCATTTTTGACACTTCAAGACGATCACACTGCTTCTTATCTATCTCCAACAAATAGGTCTCATTTTTGCAGCAAGTTTTAGATCAAAGTCAACTCCTTCAAGGGATAAAATGAATTGTCTTACATGTAAGTAAAAAAGAATTATAATTTCTGCTAAATTGCTAAATTTATCATGATTTTAAATAAAAGTACAAGCATCTTAAGATAGTCATATTTCAATAAGTGATAAGAAGATTAAACAACTCATCGTCTCTTGTGTCCGTGGTAGTGCGGTAGATTAGCCTCTGCTTCGCCTTACAGGGGCCAACGTGTGACCCCAGCTGCTGCTGGGCTGACGTAAAGACATTTGTATTTGTAGTCAAGAGCTTCATTAGTCCATAAATTGGACAGCTTTCCCCTCCTCAAGCCTCCAAAGATGGAATTGAAAAGTGTACGTCCATATGTTTTTTTTTTAATCAAAGGTTTCCACCTTTCCTAGTTAGGATTCACCAGCCTCCATTTGCCTCCAATCGACATAAATTGGCACAATTTTTTATTAATTGATGTATCTCCTAGTTGAATTAAAAAAAAAAACAAGATTGAAAGGAAAATTGGTGAGTATTTATGGTTTGGGCTTATTTTTTCAGGGCATTGCAGCTTCGAAGCATCGATGACACATTCAGCCGTATGGATTCGGAAATTCAATCCTATGGACCTTGTTGCAGAACTCCGACGTCGGAGCACTCTGTGGAAATGGTATATCAGGCAAGACAATTTACGTTAAGTGTAAAATTTTCGTAGTAAAAAAAAAAATTAGGCTTTAAGCACATGCCAACTTGTTAAAATTTTGACTTCAGTATTGCATATGAATAAGTGGGGTTGCTCTGGAAAGTAGCTGATATAATACAACATCCTTTTCCTGTTAAATAGCAAACAAGGAAATATTTAACAAGTAATAAATAAAAATAGTAAATACAATTTATTCATAGAACAAAACTTAAAATGATACATGATTACATATTGTAAATAAAATAAAATAATAAATATTTTTTATTAAAAAAAAAAAAAATCGAGTTAACTTTTTGAAAGCTTGCATAATGTGCTTATTAAAGCTTATGGAACACCCTTTGCAGTGACGTTTCAGAAATTTTATTTTCTTTTTTCAGTATTGTTTTAAATTGAATTATCTCCAATAATCTGAATCATCTGTGCAAAAATTTAATGTTTGATTATTAGTAACATTATTGCAAGTATTGATGGAGCCATAATGCGACATGATCATATTTTTCAAAAGTATTCGGAAATACAAGGCTGTATCCCGGGGAGGTTGCCAGGTTTAATCCCTCCGCCGAAAAATTCCGTCCGACCCGTAAAGAAGTAACGAAAATGGATATGAACCAATTATTCATACTTTTTTTGCCCTCCCCCCTGAAAAAATACCACTCCAACAAAAATCTACGATACGCCCTTTCTGAAATGTTACGATTTTTGCCTTGATCGTAATTTAAATATCAGGTATAGTTAGACTTACAAGTAAGTCACTATTATTCGCTTTTTTTTCGTTGGCAAACTTTGTTTTTGTTTTTTTGTTTTTTGATGCCAAAATAATAAAAAAAAATTTTAGGGTAAATATATTTACCTTGGAGCAATCTCTAAATTTAGAGTAAGTTGTCTACTATATTTACCTTTAGGGGAACATTGCATGTTACACTAACCGTTTGACCTAAAATTGTTGCAAACACAGTTACCGTTGGTTTGTCACGAAGGGACAATTTTGCGTTGTTTCTTCATCCTTTAGGTCACGCAAGGTTGATTATAGAACTCCTAACTAAGTTTTAAAACTGGAAAGATGCCAAGTTTTGGAAAAATAGGGCAATTTTCAGACTAATTTCGCATTTATTCACTAACGAAATAGAAAAGTTTTCAACGTGTTGGTGTGAAGACTAAATTCAGAAGTGAATTCTGAATATGCGGTGCAATACACTTTCTAGAAAAAAACTACAGAGGCTTGGACTGATAGGTACTTATGTATGCACATTCGTGTTTGTGTTGAAGAGCGTGTGTGCATGGGTAAATTCACAGGTGCTTCGACTTCTTCGCTGGGTGGACATACCACTGGATGCGGACTTTTATATTCTTTTACAAATACATAATTGCTTTGTTTTAGGAATTTTATTTTGAGTCCTTAAAGGGTCCCTAACAGTTTTTTTTATTATTTGCCAGTAGGAAATCATTACTGAAAATCCGTTCAAAACAAATATAAATAATTACTTATCTTGTTCTTAAAAGTGCGTTGCTTCACTGTACGCGTCATCCCAAAAGTTAAAGTTTTCAAGTTCCTATAATAACAAATTCAATCCCTCTTACTCATTAATGCACAACTCCCCCTCCAACCTTTCATTCCTCCCAACCCGACCTTACCCCCCTGCCCACTCTTACCTCCCTAACTCACCCTTACCTCCCTAGCACCACCCTTACTTCCCAAAACCACCCTTCATCCCCCAATCACCCTACCAACCATAATAAAATTCAGCACCAACCAAACGACTTAAAATACTTAAAATTCCTACCACCCAAAATAATTTAAGATAGCGTGATTCATTTCTTCCCGTCTATTAAATTAAAAAAAAAATAAGCTTTTTCAATTGAAAGTAAGGAGCAACATTAAAACTTAAAACGAAAAAAATATTACCTATATGAAGGGGGTTGCCTTCTCCTGAACACCACTCTTTACACTAAAGTTTTTATCTCAGGAGTCGTTCTTAAGGAGTTGAGACAAAATTCAAACTTCAGCGTAAATAGCGAGATGTTAAGAAGTAGGCAACCCCTTCATATTTGTAATAATATACACCAATATGCATAATTTTATCAAGCCTCAAATGAATCATTTTAGTTTTCTTTAAAACAAATCTTTGCAATAACCACTTATTTTGAATAGACTGTGTGCACCCTTTAGGAATGGTTGCACCACAGCACGGCATGACTGTCTCTGAAACTAGGAAGCTCGATATGTAACTTTTTGACAATCTTAAATCGATTGGCTATCCCAGATGTTTCATTCGATAGTATTTCTCCTCTTATGGGCTTAGTTTTTCGACATAAAATAGCAAAAATACAACTTTGCTGTGGTACAGTTTTTTCTTGAAAAAAAACGCTAGAACTTTCAATTTCTGTTAGAATAGGTGTTTTCCAAATCTTGTAGGAAACTTTCTTTAGAATCACCCCCTTAGGGGGGGGGGAGTAAAAATCAAACAAATAAACACGCACCCATAATCATTCTCCTTGTCAGAAATACAAAATTTCGCATTTTCAAAGACAGGGGATTGCAACGTCTCCAATAAAGTTCTTTTATGCGCTGAAGATTTTCTTTATGCGCGATGTAATATTCAACAAGGTCATTTGCCTTTTTTAGGGTTGTTTGTCCCGTTTTTGACAGTAAAGCTAAGTTTCTCAGGCTCATAACTTTTGGCAAATGGCTTTAAATTACAGGAACGTTGCACATTTAGAATCATTATAAAACATCCATTCTTTGGATGTATATATTTTAATCAAAGCTCCTTTTATTAGAGTTACTGTTAATACTAGCACGAGCCGGTTCTTACTTACAAACCACTACCACAGAATTTAAGAAAAATTACTGAATAAACGTTTTGAAGCTAAATTTAGTTTCTAAACTAAGGCCAAAAAGGGATGAAAAACACACGTCAACGAATTTGTGTTGATTTTGGGAAGATATAATTCGTTGAAAACACTAGCATATTCATTATACAGGGACGTTCAAGTAAAACCAGCCTTGTATGGAAAAAATCATAGTCCCTAATATTCCTGCATGGCTCCTGGGGATTCTTTCAGGGAGCCAACCATGTGAGAACTACATTATGTGGACAACAGCATGATTATTTAAAAATTATGCAATGTGCTTTTTGTCTGTCATAATATCAACAGCAACGCAACAAAAAAATTTAATCGCAATGCTAGTCAAGGTTTACGAATAAGAGTGGTAATACTTTCCAGGGGTGTCCTTTGGGAAAAATAATGTTGAGAAAATGATTATACATCTCATACCCCTTGACTATCTGGATATGGACCCTCTTTCCCCCCTGCCGATGAAAATACTTGAGATTCGTCCCTACTAATACTCCTTCATTTAAACCCTTGAATTTCAAACCCTTCCGTAAAATATGGAGTTTCCGATATGTTAGGTAATTTGAAAGTAGGCTTTTTAAAAAGTTTTCAAAACACGTCTGGCGTACTGTAAAATTGAATTGTTGATTCATCAATGACTATTCAGTCCCTGAGTTTCCCAATACCGTAACAGATGGGCTTATCAGAAAACAAAAATTTTGCAATAAAGTTTTAGGATAAAAATACTACAAATATGTTTATAACTCTGTTAAATTTCAAACCCTTTTAGGAGGATTGTACTAAATGAGCTAATGATTTTAATTTATCCTGGAACACTAAATCTTCCAGGAAAAATATAAATCAGTATCTTAGTGTTTTTATAGAAACCCTCTTAAGAGGGATGAAACCAACTTTTCCTGAAAATGGCATGCAGGATGAGCTATTTTGCAGTGACAATGCCGGTTATAAAAGAGGACAACTTTGAAATTTTTGCTTCATTTTACTGTCTAAATATTAAAAAAATTAAATAACTTTTCAGTTACATTCAAGATTCAATTTTAACCTGATTGATCTTTGGACTATTTTTCTCCTGAGCAAGACTGCAGTGAGAAAATTTGCAATCTCTAAACTGAAAAATGTTTCTTTGTCGGTGGCAATCTCAAATCTTTTCTGACAACTAAAATATTCGCTGGGAAATACCTAAGACTTAAGACACCTTTTCTATATTGCAGGCAACTCAAACAGATGATAGGCATTGCTCCAAACGACGACAGCATAGACGGCCTGCCCCACATATCACAAACAAGAAGAAGTCGCAGGGTGTGCTCAATGATGCAGAACTTCGCATGAGAAGCTTACAAAGCTCTGATGAAGACCAAAG
>NC_088869.1:21155841-21301802 GCF_032884065.1 Artemia franciscana | reverse complement strand
TTAAAATTAAATATAAATTCTATTTTTATTTTATATCATTTTTGTATTTTTCTTTGCAGGCTTTCACAGACATTTTTATTAGTTCCCAATTTTCATTGGATTATTGTCGAGGATGCCGATAAGAAAACCGATCTAGTTGCTAATCTTCTATCGAAGTCAGGTCTAACTTATACTCATCTTAATGCTGCCACCCCCAAAGATTGGAAGCTGAAACTAGATGTAAGTACAGGATTGGAATGGACCCCTTCAGTATTGAATTCTACTTGCACGAACATCTTATGCATTTCAAATCCTTGGTTTTACTGACATCAAAATTCGATAACTTGAATGAATATAAAATTCACAATGCGTGAAAAAAAAATTCGCAATGTGTACGTGACATTCCGCAAATATAACAGCATTTTGCAGCTCTGTGGAAATATTTCATTGCAATTTTAAATTCTGCACCTGTTGAGAATCGAGCATTATATCCTTGCCCCACAAAACATGTCTCCTCCTTTTTGCGTATCTATATTTGCAAAGTTTAGCGGCAATTTGACGTCCAACACCTATACCAACATCTTTAAGTATTTCAAATTCAATTTCTGTGCTGTATAATAATTATTTAAATTCATTTTTCAAAACTTGTCAGCCAACTGTGCTATCTATACTGACTTGTGATTTAGTGGTATTTTAAGGTTTTAATTTTTAGGTTCTGATTTATTTATCAAATTTTACTTTTATTTAAAGTATCTGGCTATGAGGAATTTTTTATAGCGAATGTATAACTATAAATAACGTGTATTCTGTTTTCCTTTGTTTAAAAAAAAAATCAAAGTCAAAAGTAAGGTTTTGTCAAGAACTTCTATCTGCTTACAGGCTGATATCAATTCATTGCAGTGCCAAACTACCGGAGATTAACACAGCTAGAACAAATATTTTGTTGGATATTGAATACCATAATCCCACATTGTTGTTTATCATTCTTTGAGATGTTTTAGATTAGCCATGTCACTAAATAAAAAGAGACTTGGGGTTTCCGAACGATTTAGAAGTTTTTAGGACAATGAATAAAAAAGAGCTGAAAATTTCTGTTGAATTACTGTAGGGCTTTCTGTTGAAATTTCTGTAGGGCTTGTGCATGAACCATAAATGTGGTGAGATATGCGATGAAACAATATTATTTAAGATAGTATATAATATTATTTAAGATTATTTAAGATTCGACAAGGAAATGATACAAGATTTAAAGAGTGAAGAACGGTAGAAAAATACACATTTTAGTCTATAAAGGCAGCCCAAATCGCAAACAAGATTCCGATGCGAATGATCGCAATGTTTGCGAAACGACAACAACTCATTAATAACGATCTCTAGATACCGAAATGACATAATATTTTTGTATTAAATTACAAAATATCGGCTCATCAATTCTGATTGTATCCAGTGTCAGTGCTCAGTTTTCATTCAGTTTTCATTAAATTAATTCATTTTTCGATAAATTCATTCAGTTTTCGATAAATTAAGAGCCGGATAGTCCCAAGGAAACCTAAATAAAAAAGCCAAGGAGTTGTCGTGAGACTTTTAACCAACAAGGACGGAGTTTTAGCTTGTTTCAGTCAGTGAAGTTTCCTCTACAAGCTACTGTTATGGTGCCATCAGGAGGTAATCATTTTAGCAGGTCACTAGTGTACAATAGGAGTAATAAGGGCCCTAGTTTTAATCCCTGTGAGTCACCGGTATGAAGTTACTTCTAAGGTGTCATCAGGAGGTATGCATCTTGGCATGTTATTAATGCCCGATCAGAGTAATAAGGGTCCTGGTGCTGAGTGACACCAAATCATCAAGAGAACTAGGGCGTTATACGTGTCCATTTCCAAACACATAAATTTGTTGGCCATGTTGAGAATTAAAGATTCCACTACCTCTAACTCCTGCATTATTAATCTCTTAATAATGGAATTTCAGACAAAAGCGTATAACAGCAAAAATAAAATAGAAATAGAATTTCTTGATTTACCGTGTCACTTTTTGTGTCTTAAAAAATTAATTCAATTCCTAATTTAAGTGACCTGACAATAATTTTCAGACCTTTACTTTCACACTGAACTCTCAAAACCTTAAAAGACTCATGCGTTTTGCTAACTTATCCAGGACACATGTTTCAGTACATAATCATAGTCAAAGAGCTCTATCATTCTGTTTAATTAATACTATATTCTCCTTTAATTTTTTCTCCTTATGACTTGTGTTCCTTACGACAAGATTTCATTGCAGTTTTAGGGATATTTTTTTAGGGAATATTTTGTATTTAAGGGATTACTACAACGATAAGGGTCACAGTGGTGGTCGCCATGTTTTTTTTCTAAAGACGACAAAATTATAAATTTTGAATCTAGCAAAATAATAAATGATACAAAGTTCACAATTCTTCGATGATGTGAAATATGTAGTTGTTATTAATATATTAAAAACTTATTTGGAATAATCTCCAAGAAAACTTAAAATTAAGGAGGGGGAATCCCTTTCAAAATAAATTTTCTCTCGTACATTATTTTTGCTAGTAACTTTGATCTTCATAGAAGTTGGAGTCACAATAAATAACGATATTTATTTATATCCGATCATATATCCGATATTTATATCCGATTTATATCCGATCGTATTAATAACGATCGGATTTTCAAAAGATTAAAAGTATTTGGAAAGTCCCCCGCGGAAAATTCCCTCCGTGGACATTTATGCCGCAGAAGATCCCTTCCCATGAAAATACCCCCTTGCAATTCCCCACTGGAAAATTTTTTACATACGTAAAATAACGATTATATTTTTGAATTTAAAAGTCTGTGACAAAATCGGTTAGTATTATAAACTTACCCGTCTGGCATTGTTCTGTCAAGTATTTGTATTCAGGCGGCCATAGTTTCAGTCTGTGCGAAATGTATTTAGAGAACCCTGCTGAAGGGGGAGGGGGAACTTTTTTCCATAAAACCATCGTAAGAGTATACTGAACAACTTTTAAAGTTTCTTAACAATCGGATGAACTGTGTAGTAATGCATACAGGACAGAGACACAGATACATCATATAATCGTAGACCCGATTTTGTCTATATAGATGTTGAAGTTATGAGTTCTAATACACAGCGTCAGCGTTAAAACAACTCTAACCGAGTCGAATTCGCGCTTCAGATTCAATAAACAAATAAACAAAAGAAATATGATATAGTTGGTTAGAAAATAAAAATTGAATAAGTCGAAAATGTACAAAAGTCAAAAAAATAAAACAATTAAAACTCACGGAGATTATAACGGAATCAAACCAAATAAAAACACAATTTAGAAAAAAAGCTATAAAATACTATGTGTCTTTATGGGGTTATTTACGTGTTTGGTTTCTCTAATGTAGGCATATAAAAGATGAATAATTATGAAGAATACACTTAGGTGATATTTATCCTAGAATATCAGGTGCTTCATGCCAAAAAATACCCTTATGCAAACCACTTGTTTGCCTCAAACTTTAAATTTTTCTTGCTTTAAACCCTTTTTTTTATATTTTCATTCTAAATTTTAGCTCTATCCGATGATTAGTTAAATGTAATAAAATCTGGTTATTCGTCAATTTATATGTTGTTTGTTTTATCAAGCCGATTAATTTGGCAACTGAACCAATCACGTGGTAATAGTATATCCTTGTAAATTTTAGCAGCCGCAGTGGAAGAAGCCCCGAGGGGTCATCCAAAGGAATGCTGCTTTAGAATGGATTCGACAAAATGCACCTCATGACGCTCAAGGAGTTGTTTATTTTGCTGATGATGATAATGTGTATTCATTAGAGCTATTTGAAGAGGTGAGAAAAATGAACTATTCCCTGAGTTGGATTCTTTTTACTCTTTTACTCTTTAGGTTAGGAATTTGATAGTTATTTTATTGCCAGGGAATTCCTTCTTGTAGTGTATATGCTTATCATCTTCTTCTTGTTTGGATTATTATGGAGCCGGTTTCGCATTGTTGGTGTTGATGGTCAGTTATTTTATTCAATTTATTCGATTGAAGTTATTTTATGAAGAAAGATTTACCGTCGTGATACTTTGACTAAAGCTTTCCAAACAGATCGTGGTAACGAACTGTAAGTAAAGAGTGACCCGGCTCAATAGTAACTGAAACTCTAAAAAAATGTAATTTTGATACCAATAGATACGTCAAAAGAATTGGATTTTTATGCTGATTTTAAATATGTAAGTTTCATTAAGTTTAGTCTTACCCGTCATAAGTTACGAGCCTGAGAAAGTTTGTCTCATTTTCAAAAAAAGGGGAAACATCCCCTAGCGGTGAAAATCCACACCAATAGATTCAGCGTATCAGAGAACCCTGGTGTAGAGGTTTCAAGCTTTTATCTGCGGAAATGTGAAATTTTGTTATTGTTTGTTTTTTTAAGTTTTAGTGCTCTTTTTAAGTGACCAAAAATTGGAAGGCAACTAGGCCCCCTCCCTTGCTCATTTTTTCCAAAAGTCGTCCGATCAAAACTTTGAGATAGCCATTTTGTTCAGTATAATCAAAAAAACCTAATAACTATGTCTTTAAGGATGACTTGTTTCCCCACAGTCCCTGGGGGAAGGACTGCAAGTTATGAACTTTGCCCATTGTTTACATATAGGATTCATTATTGGGAAGTACACAGACGTTTTCAGGGAGGATTTTTTCTGGTGGGGATTTGAGGGTTACAGGGGAGGATCTTTCCACAAAGAAAGTTTTCATGGGGGAAGGGAATTTTCTAAGAAGGGGTGCCGGATTCCCCAGCATTATTTAAAAAACGATCAGATATTAAATTTAAAAAAAAGAACAGGTTTTTCATTTGAAAGTAGGGAGCACAATTAAAACTTAAAACGAACAGAAAATATTCCGTGCATGAAGTGGCCTGCCCCCTCTTCAGCACCTCGCTCTTTACGCTAAAATTTTAATTTCGTCCCAATTCTTTAAAGAAGACCTGAAACACAACTCGTCTTTGGTGAGATGGACTAAACGTGACTTTCTGATTTTTGGTTAAGCCCAATCTTGCACAAACACGAGTTTGCGTTCTATAAAATACAAAATGAATGAATGAACTTTATTGCCCGTAAAAGTATAAAAAAAAAACACAAATTACGGAGTATTGTAAACAAACAAAAACGATAAACAGCGGAAAAAAAATTAAACTAACAAAGGCAACATGAACTAAATAACTAATATCAATAAGGAAGAAAGGCCGCAGAGGGTAATAACGTGAATAAAGTTGATAGTATCTTTATATAAATCGTCTGCATAAATGTAGAACTCATCTAAAGTAGTTCGTCTAATAAACTATCAGATAAGCATATTTGTCAAATGATGGCGTAGTGGGATTGATCTACGCTTTGTAATACGGGACATGGAGTTCAATGCAGCAACCCAATGCTGGGCCTGGGATTTGATTGTGGTGATGAGACAATGCGAAACCATTTCCATAATAATCCAAACAAGAAGGAGAAGAAGAATGAAGAGAAATAGTATATATGTCAGAAGTCATGGACAATAACTAAGAGAACTTACTTGGGTACCCAAAAGCCCCAAATTATACCTGGATTCCAATTATATATCATGATCTGTGCCCCTTAAACTTCACAGAAAACTGAGGCAACAGCCACGGAAAAGATCCTGCTTGTTTCTAAAAAAAAAAAAAACTGTAAAGATAAACTTGGATTGCTGTTGATTAAACAAGTAAGTGTGGTTAATAAGGATGTATATAAAATTAACTGTGTGTATGCAAACACTCAAGATTAAGGTAAACTAATATAGAAACATGAAAATCTATGTAGAATAATTTTTGAACCATGAAAATTTACCCAAATTATAAATATTAAAAAAAAAAACAGAAATGTGACATCGTGATAACAGGTGTGCAAAGGCTGAAGACCAGGGCTGATGACCGTAGTGAGGAGAGTTGGATAATGTTAGGGTATAATTGCAAAAGCTAGAGGCCCGAGGTTACATTTATTTTATGGATTATAAGAAAGGTTGCTTACGAAATCATGCGTATTTTGCTGCTGATTATCGTAACACAATCGTATTGGAAAGTAGTGACATTTTTAAATGGTTCTGCCCAGGGGTGGGTCCAGGATTTTCCTTAGGGGGGGGGTTGCATAATAGGTTGCTTCAGTAAACTTGCGAACAAAAAAATACCCGCAGTTAAAAGGGAACCTCGATTATTATGTGTTGTAGGTAGGTAATGGAAATGGTCGTAAATTTAATCTAAAATTTGGTGAGTGTTTAAGTTCTAATAAATCTGTTGAAATTAAAATGGTATAAAAATATTGATACAAAAAAAGTAAGGTATTAAAAGCATATAAAGTTATTTAAGTTATTAAAAATATAAATATAAAAAGCTGTTCACCATCTATAAAAAAAATTATATTTAATATTTTCTGCATAATTTTTTGCCTTTGCACTTCTTACCATTATAGCGAGTGAGTTAAGCTTTTTACTGTAAAAAAGAATAATTAGTCTCGAGTCCTGGACCATCTTTTGGGGGTCATGTACTGTTTGTGACAATTCGTATAGGTCAAACCATTTACATTGTCGCCTAGCTTTGTGGCATCGATTATTGACTGTGATAGTAATGAAGAGGGGGAAATGAAGATGAAGACGCAACCTGGTAAAAGATATACTAAACATTAAATACTAGTTCTTTTAGGGGGTAACAAAAAAAACAGAATGAAGAGATAGAAATGCATAGAAGACCTTTACAACGAGGGTTTTAAGTATTGGCTATAAGGCATTAACAAATCGCTTTTTCTTTTTAAAAATAGTGTTTTAATAAACAGTGTCGACTTTAACGAAATCTAAAAAATTTACTAATCAAAATTTTACTTTTCATAACAACGTAGTGTATCTTTCCGCTTATTAAAATTCAATATATTTCGCTTAAGTATAGGCAATAAAACATTAAAAAATCACTGTATCTTTTTAAAAATAAGTGTTTTAATAAACAGTGTCAACTTTGACAAATCTCAAAAAATTTACTAATAAAAATTTTACTTTTCTTAACAACGTAGTGTATCTTTCCACTTTTTAAAGTTCAATATATTTCGCTTAAATTACAGAATTCCCAATTTTATAAGAAAAAGTCTATTTCTCTATTTCCGCTCCCGTGAAATATTGAGGTAGACATCAACCGTGTAAGTCGATGTCTACCTCAATATTTCGGTGAACGTTTATAGATGTGTGTAGGTATGTGCTTCAAGCTAAGCTTATGAGTCGAAATACAAATAATTATGTGTTGGTTATCTTTGTATTTGATAGGTATAGATTGGTCATTTAAATTCTCAGGGTTTCAAGCTGTGGAGATTTCGTTTTTTTTTTGTTTTTTTTTTTTAATCTTCATGTTTTCAGATATTCAATTCAAATGTTTAAATTTCATTATGTCTGTTGAGTACAAAAACACAAATTTCAAATTTGAATCAGATTTAGCATTAAGTAAGAGAATTGTCCTGTAAAAATTTGACTTATAATCTTCGAATTATGATTGGATCGCATGTTTCAAAATAAGTATAAAAATCCTCAATAGTATATATAGTAGTTTGAACAATTTTATGGACGAACATATTCAAACCCTATACAAAAATATAACTATATTTTGTGACTGGTTAGTGTATACTTAGTTTTAAGTGTATACTTACACAAACCTTTATTACAGGTTAAAGAATATGGCCTTTATTTTAATATTTTATGATGAACAAAAGTGATTTGTCATATAATGTAGACCTTTAATTAGATGAAAATAGGCAGTAAAGTGGCCAGCATTTGCCTACCAAAATCCAAAATTTTAATTAATAATTTTTGCATTTCTCATAAATTTACTTTCGATTATACAAATCCCCTAAAACAACAATGTTATAAAAATCACCCTGCTTAGAGAAAAAGACAAACCCAAAAAATCAAACAGACAGCCAAATAAAGCAATGATATCAATTCCTTTGCCTCAGTGCTATAGCAAGACTCGGAAACAAATCTTTGACAGTAAAAAGAATTAAATATTTTGCTTTTCAGCCCTGTTGTGACAGCACAATCCTGAAACATCATTATGACAGCCTAAAGAAGCTGTGATTTTAAATTCCCCCTCCTTGTTATTACGAAAAGAAGATTTTTGCCTCCCAGTTGGCTTTTGTGGTAAAACGGACACATTCCCTTCATAAGCCTAAATTTAATTAAATACTTGTGTTGCAGACCGCACAAAGCAACTAAAACCTTTTTTCAAGCTTGTTTGCAAAAAGAAACAATCTTAATAATTAAAAGCTTATTAAAAACTAAACTATTAAAAACCAATTACAAAAAAATAACTTTCATCCCATTCCAAACCAGAGCAAACAGGCCAAACCACAAATCCACCTCTACGTTTGCCCCCCCCCCCCCTCTGGAGCCGCCACTGGCGCTGCCTAAGCCTGTGGAGAGCAAATTTTTGCTCAGAAGTTTAATAACTTCGTTAATTTTCATTTGCCGTAAGTTCTAGACATACAGAGTTAAATTTCGTTTTCTATCCATTATCAGTGCTATTTAGTTAAATTACGAGAACATTCTTTCGTGATATGAAATATTAAGGTCTGAAAATTTTGCTCCATGCAAGGGTAAGAATAGATGGTGTTGACTTCTTCTTTGACAAGCTTTCAATTGATGACGAATTCTGGACATTATCTTCTCTTAAAGTTTCCTGACCGTGCTCTTAATTTAAATTTCCATCAGTTTATTGTTTCTTCTTTTAGATGAGATCAACTAAAAAAGCCTCTGTCTGGCCTGTTGGTCTAGCTGGTGGTTTACTCGTTGAAAGGCCAATTTTAAACGCAGATGGAAAAGTATCTGAATGGTTTACTTTATGGCGACCAGAAAGACCCTTTGCCATCGATATGGCAGGCTTTTGTATCAGTCTGCAACTGATCAGGGATAACCCGAAGGCCGTATTTTCCTGGGAAGTGCCTCGTGGTTATCAGGAATCCCATATACTTTCTGCCGTAGTTACAAAAGAGGAATTAGAGCCAAAAGCTGATGGCTGCACTAAGGTATGATTTTGGATGAGATAACAAATTGATTTTGGAACTTTGAATTTGCTGATGAATTTATAGAGTATTTAAATTTTTAGAGAAGCTTACAATTTTGAAACTTGAAATTAAAGTGGCAGTTTTGAAAAACAATCTGGTATTTGATATTTTTTTTAATTCCCTTGTCATTGTGTCTGAGCTATTTTTATTTTAATCATAAAAAATGTCTGTCATAAACACATCGATATTTCAGATTTTTACGGGAATTTTTACACAGGAATTTATCCTGGGGGAAGGGGTATATAAATCAAACTGGTAAAGAGGTAAAATTGGCCTCAGCTGGTTTGCACACATTTGAGCAGCCCATCAATTTTTTAAAGACTGATAGGCTATAGTTGTGATGAATATTTTTTGGTCGACAAATTCGTAAGCTAAATCTCAATGATGTTTTTTTCTTGATATTTTCGTACAAAATATGTGTAAAGAAGAATCAAATTAAACTCCTTCCCAGGCAACGTTTTGGTCATCCCAACCTCCTCCCGGATCTAACGCTACTCTTTCGTCAATTTCCTCAGTACCCATCCTGGTATCTTAGTCACAATCTAGCAATATAATTGCTATAACTTTTGACGTCTGTGTAACGCTTTTGGCAGCCGAAGACTGTGGGCAAGCGTAATGCTTGAGAGCTGTTATAATTTATACTGTGAGTTGTTTTCCAATAATCAGAGGGACTATGCATTTTTTTCTTTAATATGCTTGAAAGCAAGTTTACTTCGCATACACTTAGTAGCTTTCATTAAGTGGTGACGGATTTTCTGCGTAGTCCGACAAGTATGCCATGTAGCAGAGTAGTATGTCATGTAGCCTAATGTGTTGTCTCACGGATGGGGATTCAGTTGAAACTTCCAAGATCTTTTTGTGAGGTTGGGGGGTCCACTAGGGGGCCTAGGCTCTTTGCTGAGTGTATTCCTAATCTAAGAGATTTAGTTTTCTGAACATCAAACATCAATTTTACGTTACATCCTCAGCTCATCCACTTTCCTTACTTATCATGATACCTATTTAAGTGAAGCAATCCACTTGGTAAATTTTCTCGGTGATTAAATTTATCTGAACATATTCCTAATCACTGCAGTACCAAAACTACTGCTAAGGTGTCATCAGAACGTAAGCATCTTGGCAGGTAAATAGTATACAATAGCAGTAACTAGGATCCTAGTAGTGACCCACATGTGACACTGTAATCATCAAGAAAATTGGGGCTGCAGACTTTTTCAGTCACTACAGTATCCTCTACAAAAACTGCTGCTAAGGCTTCATGGGGAGGTAAGAATCTTGGCAGGTTATTAATATACAGTCGGAGAAACAAGGGTCCTAGTACTAACCCCTGTGTGACACCGAAATCATCAAGAGAACTAGGGCTTCAAACTTTTTCAGTCACTACAGTATCTTCTGCAAAACCTACTAAGGTGTCATCAGGAGGCAAGCATCTTGGTAGGTTATTAATACACAGTAGCTATTTATTAATGTTATTTTTCTGTTTCCTGACTAATGACAATACCTCTGTTATTGAAGCTATCCGCCTGAGAATTTGTCTTGGTGCCTAAAATAAAACGTATAAAATTCGAACCGAAATAAAATAAATAAAACAAAATTAGTTAATTAAATAAATAAAATTAAAATAAAATATAAGACATTTAGACTTCAGATCATTAATTTTCCACCTTCGACATACCCATCTTCCTTGCTAATAAGGATTTAATGAATTAATTTCAAGAGCATGGATGGAAAAAAAGAAATAAATCGATCTTTAATAGTCTGTGGAAAAAAATAACTGACATCCTTCGTAGTTGGAACTTGCTATTTTGTAATTTCTAAAAACAGCCGATAGACTAATTCACTTATATACAGGTTGCAACACTGTTCAAAATCAAAGTTTAGAAAAACTAGTAAGTATTTCATTGTTATATAGGGTATGATTTCAACGGTATGTTATTAACTGAAGACAAAATCGTCAGTACGCTCCCAAACCAATGGCGCTAGTCTTAATACTATAATTGGCAAGCCCTGTAGTCCTTGCATTATAACTGGTGCGGCCATAGTCACATCACCATTCAACTTTAAATTGTGTCTCATTTCATAGTCATACGCGCCATGAGATTCATTCCCTAAGTCCGCTTCTTTTTTTTAGATTTTACCATCAAATTAATTGGTTATCTCCGAGCTTTGCATAATCGCTGGAATATTACCCACAATTGAGAATTGCCACCAAAAATGGAGGGCAGTTACTATTTTACTACCAAACACAAAATATGTTTTTAAAATTAGTTTTTAGCCATTCAAACCCAGAATTTTAGTACAAGTGACATGTTTATTAAAGAGGAAGTCTTCGTTTTAGAGACGCGAGACATAATTTTTTCTTTTTTTTTGTTTTTTTGTGTCTCCCATTTATGATATGTTTGTCTTATTAATTAAACTTGATCCCTTTTTTTCACTTTAAGGTTTTTTAACTGTATTTTTTTTTCATTTAGCACGAAGCGCAAGCTCTTTATTTATTGCTTGTGAAAATCGTTTTAAAATAAAAATATTTCTTTAAGAAAGCACTTTCAGCACGAACATTCTGCACGCTTGAAGCAAAATAATAGTAGGTAATAAAGTAATAAAAGTACCTTAAAAAAAGTACATATACTATGGTAAAAAAGGTTGTTCATTAACAGAAAGCTGATGTTACTATTTAGTACAAACATAAATATGTTTAGAAATCAGAATAAAAGAGCTCCACTATTATTTTCTGCTGCCTATGAGTTTATTCCTACAGTGACCCGTAATTTTGATGAGAAGTTATTCTTCTTAGTATATATATAAAACTAAATTTCTGCTTTGTTGGATTCAGAACATTTGTTTTTATCGATTTTGTTAAAGATAAAAAATCGTACCTGCTAAACATCGTCTTTTGGCATTTTCTCTGTCTAGAGAGTTTAGAAAGATTCGGCGGACCGTGAGCTCGATCTTCATTATTCACGATTTTCCTAAAAGCAGATTTTCAGTATCTTATAGGAAGATTGAAGGCCAAATTACGCACTTGATATTTACTAAGTTGAGTTAAGGTTGTCAAACAGCAAATTTTCTGCATATTATACTAGTTTCAATTTGACATCTTTAAGAACCTATTTTTCGTTTTTCTATATGTTAGTTGACTGTATTATATGTTGTCATATTTTCTTTGGAATTGACTTTTTAGACTTGATTATAATTGGCCTCTAAAGTGCTCCTAAATTACGATTGTTTATATTTCACAACACATTAAAAAGATATAGTTGACTTTTTTGGATTACTGGTGTGCATTTTTCAGCCTTTCTTAATTTCTTCTTTTTGCTGTATTTTATGTTCTTAGTGTGTTTCTTCGTTTTGACTTTATTTCTTTTTTTACGTGAAGGAACTCACAATATTCACGTTCTTAAACAAGTTCTATGACTTCTAATGGATTCTTGTCCCTATTATTAACGAAATTTAACCATGGTTGTAGCGGTAGCTTTAACTTAGTAAGGAAAAATCCACGGTCCATGCTATCCAGGAACTAAAAAATTTGCTTAAAAAAATTGGCAAGTAAGAAAAAGTTGCCATTTCTTGCTGATTCAGGAATGATAACTATTTTAATAGGAAAACGTTATTTAGAAAGTAAATTCAAGGGAAATTAAAAAAAAAGCCGGAAACCCCTAAAAAATGGTGTCGGACTGAAGCAAAAAGTATGCCATTGGAATCGCCATTTATTTAGGGGTCAGTTTAAGAATTATCATCATTATTATTGTATTTTATTTTTCTTTTACAGGTGCTTGTATGGCATACAAGGACAGAAAATCCGAAAATGACCCAAGAAGAAATGCTCAAAAAAGAAGGGAAAAAACCTTCCAATTATAATATTGAAGTATAGCATTATTTTTCTTAGTCTATGATGGTTTAGGATACTTTAAATTTCATTTTTTATACGGATTTCAGGGCTTCAGGTTGAGATGGCTCTTTTTAAGGGCCATCTCTAGATGTTTCTTTTCGGTATGAAATTTTTCAACCTCATGTTTTCTTGGAAATCATGTTTTTTGCTTGAAAAACAGAACCATTATGTAATCTTTAGTAACAAAAATGCTTATGTTATTCATGAAAGATTTGGTTTGCATTTTGGGCAAACAAGTAAAATCATAACCAACTTTTCTTCGGTGATGCCAATAATATGCTGCGAGTATGATTGGAGAACAAGTATTGGTAATTACATGGTAATTACTGGACCTTATATTTCTCGACTCCATTGCATTTCATTTCATACTTAAACCACATTACAGTCGTACTTGGTTAAAATAAACGCCTGATTACGCTTCAAATAACCTATCCCGGGCGCTATTCGGTGAGTTGTGCTAATGATCATCTTTGTTCTTGACCAATTGTTCTGATCAGTTCTGACCATAAACTTTGTTGACCAATCAGTGTAAAGCAGAACTTTTTTTTTAATTGGAAGCATTTAACAGCAGTTATCCTATCTATATGCTGAACCTGGCTAAGATACAAAGACATATTATTAGTAAACAAACTTAGAAATAAGTTAAAGTATTCAAACCAATCCCTCGCCATTTTGATTTTACTCTTCTATAGTTCGTTAAATACGTCATGCGACGTGGCACGTTATGCATCTTTAGTACATTATGCAACATTAAGATCTTAGATTTTTATCAACGGACTTGGTCATAAATTTGCGATAGATAATATTTCCCTTGCAGTTCGTAAAGAAAAGATGGATAGAGCTACTTAAAACACCTTTATTTGGTGCTGAATAATATGTCATTGATGGTGAGTCATACCAGTCAACAATGGACGGCTGGTTATAGATGAATGGTACTCATGCGCTGATCTTGTTTCCAAAAAACTTTTGCTAGATGTCACGGAACTCAATAAAACCTATGTTTTTACGATCAAGGTTTTCTTAGAATGAATTCTGCGAAATATTTTTCGATTTTTTCCGAAATTTTAATTTCACAGCAAGGCGTATTCCTTGGATTAATATTTAGAACGTTGAGACACTGCCTATCAGGCAAAATGAAATGGGAGGCAATAGAAAAGAAATCAAGTGTCAACTGTATCAATTTCATATTATGGATTAATTACACTCTTGAAAAAAGTAGTATTAGTGGAAATAGTAAGAGTAGTAGTAATAGAATATATTGCTGTGGGATACTAATACTGGTAGTATGGGGAAATGCCAAAGAGTGGTAGCCTTGATTTTAGTGAAAAATTATTCTGTGTACAATTTGTTATAGAATTAAACTTTTCCCCAAGATTTCAAGCTCAGCACCGAAATTTCAATATTTGGAAAAATGTCAAAGAGCGGCAGCCTTGACTTTAGTGAGATATTACTCTTTGCACAATTGTAACGGAATTTTCTCTTAACGCTGGAAATAGAGCTTCAAAAAATTTCGTTTTTTTTTACTCTCTCACAAGAGCATTTTTCCCTCACTTGTAAAACATTCTTTAAAGTTCATTCGTATAGAAGACACTGACTAGGTTTCTTTTACCCATCTAACAGAGTTCTTACTTTTGGGAATCCATTTCCTTTTTAGCGACATATATGCCGCCAAAAGAAAAAAGCAGTGGTTTTTTCTCTGCAACACTATGATTTTATCGCCTCAAGTGTCCCCAGTGATTGCTTTCTTGGTTGAGTATGTTTTTATAATTTTTATAGCTTTTGATCATAAAGAGTATATTTCATCCATATTTTCGTTGTTATTGATTCCTCAGAAATCGATTATTGAGCATACATATGTGGAATTTTTTTATTTATCTGTTTTTTAGCCCCCCCCCCCCGCCTCCTTAGTACTACAACCTCTTTGGACGTTGTTTAGGCTTGAATACCAAACTCGTAGCGTTTTTTTTACTCCCCGACTCTTTATTCTTTTTATACCGCGTCACTATTAGTAAGCATAGAAATCAAACAAATGTTCTTTGTCCATTTACAAGTTTAGTAAAATTTAATATAGTGATATTTTACTATTTATTAATCCGTATTTGACACGCGAGCATGTGTTAGGTTCTTCCTTGGACAGTTCTAACTTTTCTAATTTGTTTGCTAGCCACTATAACTCCGGTGATAAACTACAGTTAAGCTATCTCAAAATAGCTCTCCCAGAAACTGCTGTAATAGTCAAAACCAGCATCTCAAAATCAACTGTTATTTCTGACACTATGTGTTAATATGTTTTTGACACTGGCATTATTTACATCTCCATGTATTATGCTATTTTCAGGTTCGCTTAAAAGCTCATTTTTTGGAATAAGCAATTTTTGTTTCACTTTATACTAAAAAATTAGATTACAAAGAGAGCATAGTCCCATTGTTAAAAGGAAAAGGGAAAAATTGAAACATAAAATTCAATTCCTGACTAAATATCAAACAGTCGACATGTACATTTTCGGGTCAAAAATAAGGGATGTTACCATTTTGTATTCCTTGCGAAGAATCTGATTTGATTGTACGCCCACGTAATGCTTATTTCAGACCAAAATAAAATAAAAATAGCCATTTAGTCCTTGGAAATCGCTTATATGTGGCCCAATAATTGGCCCCTCATAAGGTCTGGCACCATTTCTGACTTGGATTTTTTTTTTTTTAAGTCACGACCACTTTTTTGTTGTTAAGCAAAAGAAAATTATATAGATATTAAGCAGAATAGGAATGAAGAGCCTTTTTGAAGATGAAGCGCATCTATTTGTTATGCTTGTTTAAGAACCACCCCCTAAAAAGAATAGCCATCGAAATCGCCATCAAGACTTGGAAATCGCTTACATTACGCCCTCAGAGTTGGCTACTCATAAGGTTCGACACAATTTCTGGCTTGGATTGTTTTTCAAGTCACAGTTACTTCTTATTTGTTTAGCAAAGGAAGATTATTTAGATCTTAATCGGAACAGGAATGAATAGTCTTTTTTAAGAAGAAGCATATCTATTTGTTAAGAACGCTAAGTTGAATTTTCTCCAGAACGATAACTGCTTGTTGCTGCTATTAGATAATCTTTAAAGTTGTGATTGGGATTCTCGGCATCATCACTATGTTTACATTCTTAACTCATTTTCATCAAGACAGGAAATACGACAATGTTGCTTTCAGCGGACTGAAACTTAGTTTCTTCTTTACTTTGTTCATTCAGCTTTGACATAACTCAAATAAGGCGTAACAATGTTGCTCCCAAGAAATTGTGCAAAATTATTGTGCCATATAAGCTTAATTTTAGGCTACAGGGCTTTTGTCGTAGGTGATTTTCCTTCTAAACTTAAGTTTGGCTTTGAAGCTATTAAGTTGGATTTATTATCGTGAAATTAACACAAAGCGTGTAGCACACAAAATTGGTTCGAATTTGATTTCTTCGAAATCGCCTTTCCAAGGGTGCGTCAATTTTACACAAATGGTGCGATATAGTTTTCGTCAACTCCTATATTAAAAAGCATACAATCCCTAATTTGGTGCTCTTCGTCACATAAATTGTCATTTATATTGTCTTTTTTTTTATACCTATCTGACGAAAACAATAACTTTTTTGTACACAAACAATAATTTTTTAAAGGTAAAATTTCTTTTTTCCTTTTTTTTCAAATTGCATCGTTCTTTTGCCTTTGTGTTACTATAATATTTTACTAGTTCCATTTTTATGTTGCCAGGTTTTACTCAAACGCTAGTTCCCTGAGAATTGTCAGATATCAGGGGGAATGCGGAGACTAAACCTAAATACTCATCACTTCCATGCATTAGGCAATATTATTTTTAGTAGGGCCTATAAAGCACACTAACCACATATTTTTTTATGCCTCCAGTTTCCTGAAATTTTATCTTTGTTCAAGTATGCTAATCAACACTTATTTATTAGAATAAAAAAAAAAGTTCAAATCAAATTTGAATCATAATAGATAAAAAAAAACTCATATTAATCCGATTCGCTTCCACTAGAAGCACTGCTTTTCTCGGGCGATCCAGTACGAGAACTAGCCGCACTGGCACTTCTAGAGCCGCTTGGTGAACGAGTAGGAGACTTTGACGGACCTCGAGATTGGGATCTTGAACGACTGGGAGATGGTGATTTCGAAACACCAGAAGAACGGGACCGTGAACGCGATCTCGAGGGCGATTTGCTGCGTGACTTCGAACGAGATGGTGAACGTTCTTTTGTTGAACCAGCTGGAGTCGCAGAACGCGAGCGAGAACGAATGCTAGACTTTGAACGCGAGCGGGAGCGTGATTTTGACTTTGAGCGCTTACTAGCAGCAGAAGCGGCACTAGAAACTGAGCGACTGCGAGATCTTGAGCGACTTGCTGACTTCGATCTGCTTCTTGATCTTGAGCTGCTACGAGACCTAGCAGATCCGGCTTCGCTTCCGCTTTCTAGAAGAAAAAGAAAAGATGAATGTCAAAAAACTTCGCCAGTCAGTAGAGGTGTCACTTGTGAACTTCAGGGATTAATTCATCATCAATGCTCTAAATTTTTTAAACTATTCCGATTCGATTTTGTTTTGATGTTGGTTTGATTTTTGCATTTTGATAAGTTCTTCAAAGGCAATGCGACATTTTGAATTGAATATGTAACAGCTAAATTATAATAATAAATAACGAATTAAAAATATTCTGAACCTCTGAGTATACAGAAAAAACTGGAATGAAAATAAGGGTTAAGTCTCGGGATTGTAGAAGCCACGGACCTGAGATTTTGTTTGATCATGGATCCACAGAAGATTATTTTTTCATAGCTAAGACATAACTCTACGTATATGAAGAAAATGATGCTGGGAAATCGGTTGACCGATCAATCCACAACGACTGGTCGGGGATTGAGTAACAACCACAGACTAACACACAGAAAATTTGACACGTTATTATTTTAATTATCACCAAAAATTGTCTGTCTCAAATGAAGGCTTCATTAACATAATTTTAAACCTCTAAAAACATTTTATTTTCACCAACAAAGTTCGAAAAGAGGGACATACGTGGTTTATGCTTTAAATTATCAATATCAGCGATCTAAAGTTCTGCTAGTAAGGCGCTTGACCGCACCGTAGGTAAATACATTCTTCCTGCTTCAATGTCAACAAGAAACCGTTTTAATGTCAGGAGAACTGTCAGGCAGTTTTTAATTATTATTCTCTTTTTACTTCTTTTTTTTGCGTAGCTTTGTTAGTGTCCTGCGGTAAGAAGCTCTTAACGGGGTTTGATGGATGTAAGTCAACTCGGTACTTACACATGACGGTTCAGTTTAATAATTTCCTTAAGTTTTGATGTCATTTTAGTTTCTAAAAAGCTCAAGTCAATTAGTCTTGCTAAGTGAATAATCAATCCGGGTATTTAACTAGAAAAATTGTTACGAATGTCAGTTTACATCTGATCACGACATTCGCCTACACTTAATTTGTAAATACGAGAAGAAGGTATATAACTCAACATCGAAATTAGCGAAATGGACGAAAAACTTCAAAGTTGCTTTAAAATTATAAAAAACTTGCCGCAAGACAAATTTTTCAAAGAAAAGTAAAGAGCTCCATTAAGCTAAGAATGAGCAAAAATAAAGTCAAATAACCTTCCAAACGTAAAACTGCGATAAATCCCCATCAATAAATAAATGAAACTCAAAACGAACAGAAATTACAATAAATAGTCGAGCCAACCTAAATGCCTTCCCAAGACCAGAACACAATTTTCACTTTACTAAAAAAAAAAAAAAAAAAAAAACAAAAACAAATGACCGTGGATTGTCAGTTAAATTTACATATACTGACATTTCTTCGTTAAGGTTTTGATAATTTTTCATTTATGAAAGTAAGAAAAGCGCAAATTGTGTTCTGGTCTTGAGAAGGCATACGGATAATCAGCCCTACTCATGTAAACTTTTGCTTGTTTTGAGTTTGACTCGGCTATTTATTGTAATTTCTGTTCGTTTTATTTTCATTTATTTATTGATAGTGATTTGTGGTAGTTTTACGATTGGAAGATTATTTGAGTTTATTTTTGCTCATTCTAGGCGTACGGAGCTCTTCACTTTTCTTTGAAAAACTTGTTTTGTGGACAAAGCTTTTAAAATTAATTTCTGTTCGGTTTTTACTGATATAGTCTTTTTCATGGAAAAAAAAAACCTTTGTAAACCTTTTCAATTTTCTTCAATAAGAATCCATAGTTTGGGTTGCTATTTGTATGTTGGAAAAGCTTTTTCAACAATTTTGAATTCCGACACAAATAGTATTTTTTAATTTAATTTCATAGCTTCTAAAGTTGACCTGAAAAATAAAACTTGATATCATTCCGAAAAGATTGAATCTACGCTCTTTGACAACCTGGATACACTTACACTCTTTTTATTTATTTAAATTGTAAGAGCAGTAGGTAGTAATAGTAGTATCCCCAAAGGTTTCAACCTTATACCCCAAGTCGTTCTCGATAATATTGCTGAGGTGTCTTATCGGCAACCATTTAACACAATGCCTTTTGATTTATTTTAAAGCAACATTTAGTTTTAAAGAATATTGGGCCAATCGTATAATTGGGAGGGGGGTTGACATGCCTAATATCCTTAAAGAAATAGATGCTCGACCGTTCTACTATGCTTAACAAAATGGCTGTCTCAAAATTTCGACTGGATGTGTTTCGAAAATGAATGGGCTTGAGAGAAGGGCTGCTTGCCCTTTAATCTTTTGTTACAACATGTCCTAATGGTTCAACTTAATACTTTTATCTGTTCCTAAGATGTCGAAATACACCCTTATGACACACTTGGACGGACATAGTGTCTTTTGATTTAGTTCAACATCCCCAATAGCATGCTCTAAAATTTTCAACGTACCCCCTTTTTTCCTCGGATATTGCACACACGGCCTTTTGAAAATCTGTGCATGCATTGTACCTTTTTTAGTTTTACTCCCCCTCTACTATCCCTGAAAGTTGAAACCTAATACCCTATTCTGTTCCATAGACATTATATCTATGCTTCTTTGACAACGTGTATGCAATTAAACCCTTTTGAAGAAAAAAAAGATTACCCTCAATTTTATAGACGGGTGTCATCTGATACATACTGGGATATGTCACAATGTGTACCAGTCTGGGTGTTTTTTTTTTTTTTTTTTTTTTTTTTTTTTTTTTGAATATTTTTGATACCAGATGGCCATACAACATGACAAGATATTTTGGCTTTCGTTTGGTACTACAAACACTAAATATTACTGAACTAAAAATGGATAACCAAAGCAAATCTAAAGGCAAAATAAGTTTTGGGGTGTATTTCCCAAACTTTGAGGTAACTTCACTTAAAAAACAAAATTGAAACATACCAAAACAATTGGTCTGGATGGTTGAACATCAAACTAGCTATGATAGATGACGTCTACGAATTTTTTGGAGAATGTTAGAGGGCAAAAAGGCGGCCTGGCTCACTATATTCTGCGTCCCAGTCAATACCACTCTCCCCTACTTTTCCAGAGTCAATATACACGAAACATATTTTCGGAAACAAAGAAATGAGCATCTCTGCAATTACAAACTTGAAACTTATGATCTTTGGACACAACACCATCGATATCATTGACGTAATTTAAGCAAAAAACGTAGTTGACAAGGGGAAAATATCAGCTAGGAACTTCACCTTAACACGGTGACAAAACCTTCTTTAATAGTGAGTTCAAGCATGTCTTATTCGACTTATCGGCTGAAAACTACCTTCCCCAATACAACCTGTAGAAACCAACACAAATACTTATCCGACCCTTGTTAACTAAAAGGCTATGGACAACTAGGAGAAAAACAGCATTAGTCATATTTACTCCAGCCTAAACATAGTTTATTTATAAGTCCCTTGGTATGTGCCATATTTCACAATTACTGTCCCTCTTTCTGTGTTCCCTACATATAATTTCATAAGCTTTTTCGACTTTTGAAAAAACTGAATTTTTATTGACATACGACTACATTTTCACTTATCCTACATTTTCTGGGGGCTAGTAAATTTAGCTTATCTGGCAACTAACCCTAACCGTTTCAAGTAAGATTCCTCTTAACCTCTTACGTCATTAACGTCTCATGAAATGTTAAGGATAAGTTATCAGATTTATCGGATAAGTAATCTTGTGACAGTCGAACGGTTTGTAAGTAATGACAATTGACCTGGAGTTTACCTTTCTTTTCTTCTTCTTCGTCTTCTTCCTCTTCTTCTTCACTAGTCGAACTTTCTTCTTCATAGTTACCAGGCGGCTCCAAGTTCCTCTCTCTGATTCGTAATAGCTTGTCCTCTTTACGCGTAGATGGACGATGTTTGACAAGCAAACGCGTATTGCTTACGGGCGGTGCCCCAGCCTTTGGTCGACGTTTTGTTAAACGAACCCTCGTTTCTAGTTCATTGTAGTAAACTCCATTATCACGGAATAGGAAAAAGTAGTTTTCTTCATATCCTAAAAATAAAGCACAGAATAGTTGATAGTACATTTGGTAATGCAAGACAATTAGTGATGAAGCTTTGTGATAAGAATTAAGTGGGGTTACAACAGGAAAACTTATAAATCCGACGTCTTAGTAGAAGTGGCAGCACAATAATTTAATACAAATCAAAGAAAAGAAATTCATCAGCACCGCACAAAAACTAAGATTGCATACTTAAGCTACTAAACAACAATATTACTACTACTACTAACAACAATATAGGCTAGTGGGAATGTGCAGATATTAAGTAACGGAAGTGATATTTCTAAATCAGAAGAAAATAAGGATTGTGTTTATATGGCAGTAGTCAACTAAGGGGATAAATATAACAGAATAGCATAGCCTAACTAGTCTTTCTAAAAACATGCTTCCGTAGGTAAGTCAATTATGTAATAATCTAAAGCATTTAATCTTGGATAATTTTAACAAAATTCATCCTAATTCACAGCTTAGATTAATAGCATTATTTGTCTTTTGCTACAGCAATCAGGAAAGTTACAGATTCTACATCTACATGAAGATATATTTTTTGCTCATTTTCTGCAGATTTTCAAAGCACGTTCCTTATTTTAACTTGGTGCCCACTAAGCATAAAACTGCACAACTGCATATAGAGGTCTTAAATCAGAGTTCATTTTTAATGTCCTTGTTACTTAAAGTATTAGGGGGGGAAGCTGTTGTTCGGTCGTGATGGCACTTAGAAGTACTTTCACACCCAAACAACGAATTTTATCACAATGAAATCAGTTTATCACAACGAATTTCTTTTTTCTTTTCTTTTCCTACTTGTTAGCAATTCTAAAGCATTTAATCAAATATTTTGACAAATAAAATCCGACTAATTGTGTATTTTTCACTATCAAAGTCCTCATATGTTATCATAGTCGGCTCTTTTTAACCGTTTTAATAGTTACATACTTAAGCATTTAAAAACAGAATCGACCCTATTAAATTCCAAAAAAGAGAAAATAAGAAAGGGGAATGAGCATTATTATGAAGAAAGACAGGGAGAGAGATACAGAGAGGAAAAAATGAAAAAAGGCAGAAGCTAAAAAGGAGGACATTTAAAATCTGTAAAAAATCAGAACAAATCAAGTAACAGCAACTAGAAAACATTGGAAAGAAAAATCTAGAAAGACTTTAAGAAGGAACACCAAAAGAATAATTTTGACTGGCATAAGCCAGAATTGAATTTCAAAAAGAGGTAGAAGGCGCTTTGGCAAAATTTAAAGCTCCTGATCGATACCTTATAGTTAAGTGGGAACACGGTATAGCTATCAACCTTGCAGCCAAGTGGTAATATCGTATAGTTATCAATAAGGTATTGAACTCTATAAACAGACAAAGGTACTACTGTGAATAGTTTTTGAAGGGGCAATTCGAAAGAAAAAAAACGGTAAAATGAAATTGCAGAAGAGAACAAAAATAAATGCTCTTGAGGGAATGCTCTGCAAAAAGTGTAACATGAAGCTCATCTTAAAATATTCTAGCAAATATTGTTTAAAAATACAGATTCTAAGTAAATAGACCTTCCTGATCCTCCGAAGACATACAGGAATGCATATTCGTTCAGTCTCATACCACGAAATCTTTCGATTCGCCCATTTCTTTCCTGTGTTTTCCGATTACTTCGTCAATTTTTGCTGGGTTTTGGAAAACCTATTTGCCCATTTTTCTCTGTATTTTCCGTTTATTTCGTCAATTTTCGCTAGGTTTTGGAAAACTTGCCCCCCGTGACAATTTTCTCCACCATGTTTTGCAAAAACATTTAACTAAAATGAAATTCAACGTCTGGTTTCAAAGAATTAAAGAAGAAGGAGTTAAAAACATAAAGTTAACCGTTATTCTACAATTATGAGTTTAAAATTTTGAATTTTTCAGACTGTCTAATAAGTTACCTTAACGGTAATAAAATCAATTTTAGACAACAAGAGAAATGATGAATTTAGCAGTCCAGTATTGCACTTTAAACAAGACAGGCAATCCTGATTTTATCTAAAGACACGGTTGACCACATTCATAAAAATGAAGGAATTAACTATTGGCATCGTAAAAATCATTCATTTTCACCAGATACTGGTTAAAACAGCTCTTATATGAAATTCCCATTCCAGGAAAGTTTCCAATTAATCATTCAGTCGGTATATATTCATAATTATTCACTCAGTATATTTAGTATTTATCTAGGATATTTATTCATTATTCAGAATATTTATCCGTAATATTCAGTTTAGTATCCTATTATTTATTCCTATCTCTTAAAATCAAGGAGCATAAAAGATGCTGCAAATTAAGTTACAAATGTTTCAATCATACTTACCAAAATTTCAATTCAAGGGCATACCTGCATAACAAATAGAAACCAAAGATATAATTTTATTTTATCTTTAAAATGTTGACAAACCATTTTTTTATTTAAATTACGTTTTTTTATGCCTTCATAGGCATAAATTAAAATTATGATAATTAAGACATGGTTAACCGCAGTCATAAAAATGGAAAAATTAACTATTGACATTGTAAAAAATCATACATTTTCACCATATACTTGTTAAAACGACTCTTTTATGGAATTCCCATTCCAAGAAAGTGTTTTATAATTTTTTTATGTCTGTGTTTACTTAAGATTCTTCATCTCATACGGATGTACGATAATCTTTTGTCGTAGGAAGGGGTAAAGTTGAAAATCACGGCATTTGTGTCCGACAAGGAAGTCCATTCTATATTAGAAAATAAAGTAATAGATTTGCTATTGGCATCAATGCAATACGAACAAATAGCACGGACAGCACGGTGAAACTGTTTGATAGTCGGGAAAATTTTCTTTATTCTAATTGCATGTCCTGTTACAGGAAATTTCCGAGAAATCGTTCCATTAGAATTTATTGACTGATTTTTCACTCCAACAAATAAAAAAATTGGCAAGAATTTACGAAAAAAACACGCAATGGACCTAGATAAGTAATTGAATGGAATTCGTCAAATAAAAACAACGAAAAATGAAAAGATATCGAGTGTTTATTACTTTCTGGAAAAAAGGGTTATGCACAGAGATGATATTTTCATATTAACTGTAAAAAAATTTTGAATTTGATGTTAGCTAATTCCAACGATTCGTTAATTTTAGTCTCAAGACCATTTTTCTGAAACTAAACAAACCGGAAAACCAAATATAAACTTATACTAGTTTGAACAACAAGCACGAAGTGATGAAAAATCACTAATTTTAAAATCGTGAGAAAAAGTGAAGGATAAAGGACAAAAAGAGGGCTACTTGTATTAAAGAGAGAGAAAACAACATAACGACTAGACATAATTTTGAATTTAATTTAATAGATGAAAGATTGCTATCACTGATTATGTATTAGGTTTAACCAGATATCTCACTCCTAGCAAAATACACGGTTCGTCGTGATCCTCAATTACATTGGCTCTCTAACAAACTTCGCCCGCCCGTGCCATCTGGCACTATGTCACTGGATTCGATGACGCTCTGCTAACGCTTAGATTGGATAACGTTCCTTCCGCGCAATGTCATTAGATACTGTCAACCTTTGGGAAGGCATATCATCTTATCGGGTGGCTTTGGAGTTTCCAATAATTTTGGAGTGAGATATCTGACGGAGTCTAATACATAATCTGTGCTACTATCAACAATATTATTCAAATTAGTGTATAGAAAGAAGAAAAACGAAAGAAGTATATAGAAAAACGAAAGAAAGTGTATAGTGTATAGAAAGAAGAAAAACGAAAGAAGTGTATAGAAAAACGAAAGAAAGTGTATAGTGTATAGAAAGAAGAAAAACGAAAGAAGTGTATAGAAAAACGAAAGAAAGTGTATAGTGCATAGAAAGAAGAAAAACGAAAGAAGTGTATAGAAAAACGAAAGAAAGTGTATAGTGTATAGAAAGAAGAAAAAGAGTGTACCTTTTGATGCTTTGCTTTTAACATTCCAATGATACTGTCGAGTCATTACGTATTCATACTCTTCGTCGTCTTTATAGTCAACTCCTTCCAATAGGTCATTACGACGTTTCTCCATCGTTTCCTCAGTTGGAAGGAAATAAGCAACGAACTGTTCTCCTGTTTCGTCCATCACGCCTCTAATAATAAAAATGAAAAAAATGTATATACAATTAAAACAACCAATTAGTATTTACTTGAGTACTAGGTACTATACTCCCCTTCTAAGCGTGACGGACGTGTCTCAAGAAACCCGTACAAGTGACACCAAGCCTGTTCATGAAGAAAGTGACCAAACACAGAGATAGTAAATTTATGGCCACAAATCGGGAGGGGCTCACGGGACTCTACTAACGTGTTTTCTGATGTCAAAGGAGTTCGGCCAGTAGCTTAACCTATCATCGGTTAATCGACATTAGTCAAACATCAATAATTAATTTATTAATATTTATTAATCTACTAACTTTGTCTGACAGTATTCAGACCAATTAACGAGTCAAAGTAACTATGGTGAAATGGGTCAAACCAATCTTCCCCCCCTGAATACTTTGTGGATAATGTAGAAAATATCAATAAGTAAAGCCAGTATAAATAAAGACAACCAAAACAATGGTGAATTAGGATTGGTTTAATATAATAGCTCATAATATTAATAGCTACCATTCTATCCTTTGGTCTTGGACCTGATACTCCTTAATTTTTAACCGATTTTCATTTTGTAAGTAGCGTTCGGATTTTTCAAGAAAGATCAAGTTCAATGTATTCCTTAAATAATTTAAAAGGTCTGAAAAGTGCGCTTGAAAAAATACGACTCTTGGCGATACGCAATTAAACTATTCGGCGTATTCGCTAAAGAATCCCCGGAAATTTATAACAGCGGAAAGCGAACTACATTTATCATGAAAATTACTGGTCTAATAAATGAATTTCAACTATTGGTAACAGTACAGCTACTGCGTTTACCTTTCACATTTCAAAGTAAAAACAAACTGAAATTGCCGTCATTGGCAAGTCATCTCGTAGGAAAACACAAATATCCTTCCTGGATATATTGTTTTTTGTTACTTATTTGATGGATCTATTATGTTAAGTGCACTGTATGATTAAAAAGGTGCAAGACATTAGTCATGGTAGTATATATTCCTCCACAAAGGAATATATTCCTCTGAAGGAGTCAATAATGACCCAGATTTAATTTTGTATTCAGTTTCAGGAACAAAAAGATAAGATTCCATGTGGGAATATTGTATTTGATTAGGGGAACCTCAATGGCTAGGTTGGTCTAACTGGAATAGATGGTATCCTAGCTTAGGCTGAAATAGTATAGGAAAGACAAAGAAGAAGGGTAATAGACTACATGAAACAGGTTATTGATACTAAAATTAAGTATTACCATTTAGCATCATTAAGAGTTAGTTTACATCTAAAATTTCGGAAGGGTTCATAATTACCAGTTAGTTATGATGTTGTTAGACTTCAGAGAGATAATCTGAGAGATACATTCCAAGAATGTTTGGGGTATGAAATCGAAGAGTTTGAAGTTTGATAATAGAGAAGATGGATGGAATGGAAAATAGTGTGTGAAGTAGCAGAATATGGGGGGCGGGGGGACTTAGGAAACTGACCTACATCGTTTCACCACCATAAATCGTAAAACTATTATTAAAATGTAGATTAACTGTTTTACGCTAAGAGATATTCCCCTAAATGCTATTGTTGGTCTTTCTTTTTTCCCAGAGAAATGGGAAAAGATGTAAAACCGTCAAAAATTTTAATTGGTCGTTTACCCTAAAGAGTGGCTCGAGTACAAGTGACTACTACGTGGTTTGTTCTTAACTAAGCTGTTGCTAGGAAAAACTAAAGGATTCTCCTGTGTGTGACAAATGTGTTCAGTAAAGTAATACAAAGAAGATTCGGATCATAGTCAGCCGTGCTGGTTGCAGCGACTTCATGGTTGCAGCAATAGCTACAGCCTGGTGGGTGTGCGATGGTATGCTCCGGCAAACCACTCAGGGGTTGCCGTCCCTGCCCACAGAGCTTGAGCGATAGGTGCCGACTCCTGCCCCTATTGGGGTCACCACCACCCTTGTTGAGGTTAAGCATGAAGTCTTATGACCATTCCTAATCTGATGAAGCAAAGTCTGTCTTAGGAGTTCTTTTGTCCGCTGACTCTGCTATGGCTGGATCGCAAAAACCCGAGAAGGTCGACTTTCGGTGGAGGTGGTGTTGCTACGTACCTTAAAAATAACATCCTATTTACGGCACTTTCGATTCCTAGCGATAAGGAGGTCCTTTTGGTGCAAGAAAACCTACCTAACAAATCGTCTGTTATTGGTATAGTCTATGACCCACCAAAGATGAAAACCACTGAATATCTGGAAGACTGCATGGAATTTGTGAAGCAAAAGTTCCCTAAATCAGGTATAATAATCCAAGGAGACTTAAACATTCATTATGAAAAGTCTTAAGGCTGATGCGGAAGGCGTAGCTCTGCTAGACCTGAGTCTTGCTTATGGCCTAGAACAGCTTGTTGAATTTGACAATTATATTGGCCCTCATGGATCGTCCCGGCTTGACCTCTTCTTAACTGATCATTCGTATTTTTTTAGTGTTGAATGCTATCCTTTTGCTAGCGACTATGTGGCAGTTATACCTCGTGGAAATCTGAAAATACCTCCACCTGTAAAGCACGAGCAGATCATCAGGCAGTATCACCACACAGACTGGGGTGGTCTGCGAAACTTCTTATCGGCAAAGCCGTAGAGTAAATTTTCAAAAGAGGCCCCACGTAAAGCAACGACATTTCACTAAAAAGCAGTCACAGAGGCCATTGAGCAATTCGTCCCGTCCAAAACAGTATAAGTCTCATCTCGATATAAGCCTTGGTTCAATGCTGATTGTAGAAAGGAAACCAGGGCCAGAAAGGAAGTTCAAAAGAAATGGCGCTTGACTAAATCCGACGAGGACCGGGCTGCTTTTATTAGCGCTCGAAACGAGTTTGTGAAAGCTGCACGTCAAGCTAGAGCCGATTACAAACACAAGTTTGTAGACTAACTGAAAAGTACCTCAGCAAAGCGGTGGTGGAGGGGGTCATCAAAGAACCTCTACCGTCATCTCAACCAATATCAATTCCCTCGCTTCATGTCGAAGGGACAATGATCCAGCCAGGCTAGGAAAAGGCAGATGCTCTTGCACAAGCCTTTTCAAGGTTTCCCAACTTGATGAAGCCAGAGTCTCCCCTCCCCTTTTCCGCCAAGAACATAGACGAAAATCACCAGCGTTAACATAACTATTAGTATGGTGCTCAGAACGCTAAGCCATCTGGGTGTCACCAAAGCTTCAGCACACGACACGATTCCCAATCTCATCCTTAAAACATATTCCCATGAACTTGCTGGTCCTTTCGACTCTGTGTATAGAAAATGCTTTGCAGTTGGATCATGAAAGCCTTGAAAATTTTTCATGTGGTCATTGTTCCAAAGGCAGAGTCCGACCTTACTAATGTAGGATCGGATCGTCCAATATCTGCTGTCCTGCGTATGTACAGTTTAAGAAAGCGTCATTAATAAGACACTTTACCAATACCTTGAGAACACATCTATCGTTGGCAGACACGCAATACGGTTTTCGCAGAAAACGCTCTACATTGGACTGTCTGATTGCAAGATATCAAAAACGGGTTGAGCTTCTTCCTGAAGGACATAATATTCGCCTTCTCTCTTTTGACATCGCCAAAGCCTTCGGTCACGAATAGCACAAGGAACTTCTTTGTAAACTGAAAGCCTGTGGAGTTGATTTGAGGCGCTTGCTGACTTTCTTCGTCAGCGATCATTGCAAGTTGTCCTTGACGGCTTCATATCAAAAGAACACTCAGTCTTATCAGGAGTACCCCAAGGAATTATTCTTGGGCCAACTCTTTTCTTGGTGTTCATAAACGACCTAGGCGACAACCTAGTGAAGAAAACTCAAAACTCCGCTGATGACAGGATAACAAAAACATCAATTGCAAAGGACAAAGATCCTAGCGAATTCCACAGGGAACTTCAGGCTGACTTGGAGAAAATTGAGGCGTGGGCAGATGCATGGCTTGTAAGTTTTAACGCATCCAAAACGAAAGGGCTCCTAATTTCTAAGGCGCGTAATAGGAGGGATCATCCTGACTTCTCTTCGGATCTCTCATGGACTGAACATCTCAATAAAATTAGATTCTCTTGCTCCAAGAAGTTAGGAGTTATCCTAAGAAGCAAAAGTCTTGTCCCAAATGAGTTCATTCTGCCACTTTTCATTTCATGTATCAGACCTGCTATGGAATATACATGTCCTGTCTTCGCTTGCGCACCAAAAATCCACATCACTCCACTCCAACAAATTCACAATCGAGCAGTTCGTGGAGCAATCTCTGGCAACATGAAAGCTAAAGTCCCGCAGTTGATCCAGGAATGTCTCGACGTGGCGTCCATGTCGGTTTTCGACAAGTACATGTATAACCTCCATCAAAGGAGCTATTGAAGCTCGTTCTTGAAAGAGCAAAGCCCTTACAATCAAGTCTCCGAAGTACAGCTCATCAGGACTACCTTGAGCATTGTACTCCCCGCCAAGAATATCTGAAAACGAGTTTATGAAAATGAACGTCGATCATATAATTTTATGTGACAGGAAGCACTGAACACTCAACACGAAACCTTTATTGATTAATATTATACACATTTTTTTATAATTAAACGGACAATAATTGTGTCCATATATGTACATGTTTTTCTCGAAATCGGCTAATTTTTTTCCTGAAAATTATCCTTTTGATATTTCTTGTCCAACAAAAAAAGATCTAGATAGGTCTTTTTTTGTTTCTTTTTTCTGTTCTTTTCCCCCAAAATTTTTCTTTTTCTTTTTCCCCGGAGTGATTGTAACTAAAGAACTAAAGAATAACACAATTATGTTAATGCGTAATTTGATATTTCAGAAGATTGGTGTAATAGAACAAGTCTGGTATTTTACTAAATTATGTAACAGCATAATTAAGGCAAAAATAATTACAAGTGAAAAGGCTGAAAAAGTAGTTCAAATTAATCTATAGTTAGAAGGCAAGCGACACCAAGAATCTCATGTATACAACACTGTCACTAGTCGAGTGCCTACAACACTGTCACTAGTCGAGACGAGCTTTTGATACTATAAATATATTAATAACTTTATTATTATATTAATTATATATTAATAACTTATTAATAACTTATTAGGGCCATTAGGAATGAATATCAGTACATATTAAACTGACAATCTATGCTCATTTGCTGTTTTCAGCAATTATAATGAAATTATAACTAAGAAGTGATAAGGGTATAACTTCCGTGATTTTTACAAACAATGCGGACCTAAGGCCAGATTGATGAATACAATATTACATTTTGGAAAGCTCCGCATAATTCTTGCCTGCGAAGGAAATGATGGTTTTCACAAGTAATGATACGCTCTTACGATATTTAATAGATGATTTACACATACATCATATATTAAACACAGGAGAAAGTTTTGGGCTTTTCCTAGCTGGATATAGTAAAGAACAAAACCCAGGGATTCAGGTAGGAGAGTCCCTCAAATATAACATCATACCCATAATAACGTCATCTTGTATACAAAGATGCAGCTTTTTGTCAAAAACTGTATTTTGTTTTTAAAATTACATTTTGTTAATTATAAAAGGCACTAGATATGACAGTCTCTTTTAAAATGAGCCTTTAGACAGCTCTCTCTTATGTTCCAGTGCCCTGCTAGCAGGGGAAAAAAAGGGGGGAAATAGAAGACATTTGTGCTACCCATGCAAAAAAGTAATTTTCCTTGTTGTTCAAGGCAGAGGAGTCCAAGTTTCCTGTATAGGATTTTTGCCATGGCGATTTCAATGGTGTACTTCTTGTTTCGTTCCAACGCTATTTTTTGGGATTTCAGGCTATTTGTCGAAATCCCAAAAATTTGTTTTCAAAACAACATTTCCAAACAGTTCGCGGTAACGAACTGCTCATCGGCAGACAGAAATTATTCCGTGTATGAAGGGGACTGCCCCCTTCTCAATATCTCGCTCTTTACGCTAAAATTCGACCCTTTGTCTCAATTCCTTAAAAACGATTCCTGAAACACAAGGGTCGTATAATTAGAATCAGAGCCTTTTTTAAAGTTCTTAAAAAAAAACTTTAGCGTGAAGAGAGGGGTGTTGAGGATGGGGCACCCCCTTCATCCACAGAATAATTTTTATTCATTTTAAGTCTTAATGTTGCTCCTTACTTTCAGTAGAAAAGAAATTCTTTTTTTGAATAATCGAGATAAAGGTATCAATTCCTGAAACAGCTACATATGGCAATTTTTTCTCACTAGCCAGTTTTTTTTAATATGTTTTTTAATTTTTGTTTACTATGGGTAGGTGGTCTGTTCTTTACTAGAAACACTGTACGAGCTATTTACTTCTGAGTCCCTCATATGTTATTTGCTACAGGGCCAAGAAACAACAATGTATTGCACTAACGGTGAACCTAACTCACAATTTTTTGAATTAGAATCAATAAATTTATTCCAATAGTCTTGGTATTTAAAGATGTCATTCTGCGCATAACTAAAATACGGCACCAGTATTTTACTTCGTTATTTATTTGGTAGGGATAAGCTAAAGCGACTTTTTAATTTAACTCCTAAAAAGGCAAGAATAGCATTAAAAACATACTGTTAATTTGTACCTGAATGAATTGCATTGTTTCTTGTGCCCCTCAGTCCTCTTAAGTGCTGTCTAAGTCCTCTGAGGTGCCGATGAGCAGTTCTGTCCCTTATGAAATGAAAATCAACTACGAAAGTGATACTAAAACAGAAAAACAATGAAATAACTGACCTGATCATAGCCTGAGACATTTCTTCCATTTGATGAGAAGCGGACATGTTTGCTGGTGCTGGATCAGCATCAAAAATAACCTGAGCACATGGATATTTCCAAAGCTAAAATAAAAGAAAACGTTTTATTAATAAGTTAAATGCATAATTATCAAGATTCTTTTCAATCAAAAAAAAGAAGTAAGAAAAACATACTAACATCCCACAGTCTTGTCAACAGGCATAATCAGGCATAACTCCTGATCAATAAACAATATTAGGCTAGAGGCTGTTTTAGAGGGGATAGAGGCGGCACTTCCGGACGCAGAAATTTTAGGGGCGCAAAATTTCAAACAAATATTCTAACATTCATTTTGTGATTTTACAAATTTTATTAATAAAGTAGAGAACGCAGTAAAATGAATGAAAATAAATAGCAAATTATTAATTAATTAATAAAATTAAAATGAATAATAAATGAAAAAATATTTAAAAAATAAATTATTTATTAATTAATAAATTGAAACTAATTTTTTAAATAAATTAGAATCTGGCCTGAGTAAGACCGGAGGGGGAGGATAATCAAGATTTTGTTCCGGGTCCAAGAGAGGCCCGAACCACTACTGTATTAGGCTGATTTTTTTTTTAATCAAACCTTTAAGAGCCCTTTTAAGCTTACCAGAGACCTAAGAATGCTCTCTAAGATCGGACTTCTAAGAAAGAACTGAACAGAGATACCAGTGATTTAAGAATACATTACTCATATTTCGGCTTTTTCAACAGAGAAGCCATTGCCTCAGTAATCCCGTAGATAAACCTAGAACCACCTTCACATTCACATAATCAAAGATGTTATCAACCGCTTAGATGTCAAAGGGTATCAACAAGGAATGCAATAATTAAAATCCGAACTCAAATGACATAGTTCTCCAACTTATTTAATTGCTGGTGTGTTTGTTTTGAATGAATGAATTTTTGATCTTTTATTTGCCAATTGTTTGCTAGTTTCCGTCGATGGCAGTTCAAATTTTTGGGTTTTGTGCAAATTGGTGAATGACTCGCATTATGGTTGCAAAACGAACAAGGTAATTATTATGTAGATGTTTTTGAGGCAAATGGATTCTAATGCGCGTCTGTTCCCGGATATTATACAGGGCTCCCACGGCGTCATCAGTTTTTTTAATGCAATTGTTTTTCATGCAATTGCTTGTCCCACTCACACAAGCATTTCGTATTTTTGACTTTAAAGCCATTTTTGCATGGCAAATAACTGAATTAGTCAGGCGTAGAGCTGAGAAAATCATCTGCTTAAGCATTTTTTTCCTTTTTAATAAGTAATGCTTCCATGAAAATTTTCTTTTGTCTAATCCTTATTTTTTTACAAAGCAAAATATTTAAACAAGTATAAACTACTATAAATGTAGACAGCCATATCCCACAAGTCTTCAACTATTGGCTGAACTTCACTAACTTTCTTGAAAATGTTCAATAAGGTTCTACTTTTTTCTGACAGCAATGAAGTCAACAAAGTTATGCGAGGAAAACGGTTTGTTAACGTTGTGAACAGCTTCATTAACTTTATTGACGCGGTGGGAGCTCGTGAGCGAAGAATTTTCACAGGACTCTTTTCGAAAAATATTCTTCAGACAAAACATGCTTCAACTTTTGCCACAAAATCCAAATACACACAGACTTATAGGTGTTACCTATTAAAATTTTTAAGCTATCGCCTGTGCACCCCACCATTTGAGAGTAAATTAATAAGATCCTCCCCCACTGTAGGGGCAATGAACATGCACGAAAACGTTCCCATATGCACTAATTAGTTCTTTTTTTTAAATACCAACATTGTACAGATAATCGGGTAATAAAGTCAATGCCCTATATAAAGATCGCCAAAGCAGTCAACAAAACCAAACCGGCACAAAATTTAAAAACTGACATACTAAACGTAATCTGGTGCAAGGTGAAAACACTCAGATTTTTCTTTCTTTCTTTCTTACTGTCGTTAAACGACACTGAACTTTAATCAATTTTTATTAGATGCACTACCTTAAAAATTTTGTTTTAGAAAAACAATTATATGCTCTGAACTGTAATTTCCGAAAATACTGAAAAGCGATGGTAATTAGTTTACCTCTGAAGTTCAACAGCACAGCTATGTAACTGTGGCACTTCAACTTTTTTTTTACAAAAATTAAGCAAACAAGTACCTTAGAAGGAAACCACCTTACTGTCTGTGAGCCACTCATCGTGAACCAATCATTTACCACTGCACACTGGTCAAATTGCATGGAGTGTCAGAGCAATTTTCTGCTGCAGGGGTGAGGTTTATCAAATCAACAAAAAGCAAAATGTTAGTTTGAAATTTTGAATTAACCTAAATAGATCTTCAGGGCAAATTTAAGTGAGTCAACCTTTTCATGTATGTATGCATGTATGTAGGTATACCTTCGTGATTTCATAGAAATTAGAGCACTATTGTCACGGGGATCAAACCAAGTTTTAAGGCCGACATTTTCCAGACAGAGTCCTTTTGACCGACCCTACGCGGTCAAATTGTCAAATGGAAAATATTACAACCTCTTTGCTGAGCTCGTAAAATTCAGAAAACATGTTGGACGGAACATTGTAACGTCAAAATTGGGATTGCTCGTCCTAGAAATTGTCAGTATGTCATTGCAGCGGTGGGCATAGTACACGAAGGATTTTACTGAAATACATGACAAGAACAGAGCTTACCTCGTAGTCTGGAAGAGCCGGAAGGATTTCAACAGGATATACGCCTGCTTTATTATGGTGTCTTTCTATAGGGACCTTGGCATCTTCAAAAGTTTTTTCAATTGCTTTGATTTGGCTTTCTTTATCTGAATACAGAAGATCCTCCTAAAAAGAATGAGTAACTTGAAGAAACTCTTAATTACGGTAGTTAGAGTACCAAACAACAACAAAGGCCACACTGCCTTTCGATTATAAAAACAACAAAAAGTAAAACAAGAGGCAATTTACCTCAGACAGTGAAGTTGTTAAATCCCTGAATATTTCGGCTTTACATCTAAGCAAACCACGCATATAAATAAAACAGAACTTACAAAAAAGTCGAATCTTTAAAACTGAAATTGAAAAATTAAAACTACCCCAGATGTTCAACCAGGACTAAAGATGACTGAGGGACATAAGAAACAATGCCATTCATTAAGGTAGAAATTAACAGTATGTTTTTAATGCTATTCTTGCCTTTTTAGGAGTTAAATTAAAAAGTCGCTTTGTAACTGGTTCATTGGTTTTGGATATTGGTTTTTTAATGTAATTTTTAACTCATTTTTAATCAAATTTGAGTATTATAGCATTGAGTGAATACTCCCCAAATCTCTAGTTAAATAATTGTTATTATTTTTCTTAAGTTTTAATTATGATTGCCTCGCGTAGAACTTGTTTAATTCCAAAATCATTGCTAACGAGGGAGGTGTTTCCAAGAAGTATTTCATGGTTGGGATTTCCAAAAAGAAATGATTGTTTAAAGGAGGATCAAAAGAATTATGAACGCTATTTGAACTTAATGCCTTGGTTATATCATTTGTATGCTGTTACACGCGTTTTTCTAAGTTCAGATGGGTTCTACCCATACAGTTATTGCCGCAGTAGCATGTTATTCGATAAACCCCTCTTTGGCGAGTAAGTGGGGTTTCAGCTTTAACAGAGTTTACAAGATACTAGACTCTGTGTAGACTATTAGTATTTCAAAAATCACGAATCTTCTAAACTCTGGTAAAGATAAAACCCCTGTTAAGAGGTTTACCAAATACCATGTTCGCCAAAGTTCGCCAAAGAGGGGTTTACCAAATACCATGAAACTGCAGCAATAACTATATGGGTAAAACTCATCGAAACTTTGAAAAACGCATAAAAATGATATAACCAAGGCATTAAATTCCAATTGTGGTCATAATTCTTTTGATTCTGTTGTAAGCAACCACATTTTTGAAACCCAAACTATGGAACACTTTTTCAAAACACTTCCCTTTTTAGCAATGATTTGGGAATTTCCACATCTTGGGAAACTCTCTGGCAACACCGCCTTTAATGTCCAGATGTTTAGCTTTCCATCTTGTTTAGATACCGTTTCTCCTACTTCCGGCTTTGACGATATACCTAGATTAATTATAAAACGTATCCAATCCAGGATTAAGATCGAAGCTTTTCTTTTGTGCTTTCGGGAACCCGCAGCTATTGCGATCGATCACTAGCATTCAACCCTTCGTGTCCTTCTATTTTGATCCTTTTTAGTAAACTTGAACCTTAATATGTATATGATAAGGTTACTTGTATTTGGTACACGTCTAATATATTCGTTAGAATTAAAAATGTGCTGCCTCCGTCCTGGCCTGTGCTTATTCAGAATTACTAACTCTGGGATCGAACTAGAAAAACAATTCCTTGTACATGAGAAAGCATTCCGAAACAGAATACAGATAGACAATAGCAGCTAATCTTAATAAAGAGAAACAAATATTGATTCACTTATAAAGCATAATTGTACTCACTTTGAGCGATTTTTTGACATTGTATCCCACTTTTGCTTCAGCCTTTTCAATTGCTGTTGTTGGCTGGAAACGTGTCGCTTCTGTTGAGATATATTCTGTTCTTCGGAGCCAAGATACTGTTTTTCTATGCTGAGCTGACCTAACGAATTTTTTTTTCTCGTAAATGAAACATAAAAAAATAAAAACAAAATCAAACTATGATCATTATTTACTTAACTCTTATTCTCGGTTTCGTCAATTTTTATCTTCACTTCTCTTTTAGATCTCTTGATTTCTACTTAATTTTTAACTAAAGATTTAGCAATCACAATGTATGCAGTTCTATTGATCTATCAGTTCTTCAGCAATTACTTCCTTTTGTTTCTACTTTCCTATGGTGGATCTTTGGGAAAAATTGGCAAATTTTCTGGTCTTGTTGTTAAGAGGTTCCTAATAAGCCAATGGTTCAGAGAAAAATCTTTAGACAAATTAAAAAGAAAAGAAGATATCTTGTCTGAACAAAATCATAATCCCCCCCCCCCCCGAAAGGATTGTCTGAATAGTAAAAACGTAACAAAAATGAATATAAACATATTTCTAATGCATTTTTAAGTCTTTTTGTACCCCGACCCCCTGAAAAAAAATATTTTTGCAACCCGCTCCCCCCACTCCCGAAAAAAAATCCTGGATACAGCCCTGTGTGAAACGCTGATATTATACGGATTTTTGAGACAGGTTTTTAATATGAAATCGTCAACCATTTATCAAATTCAATGCCATTAAATTCATAAGAACTCATTTCTTCTCACCCAGGAATAAAATTTAATAAATAGATTGGTTCGCTCTTCTATTGTTCTTTATTAAAATAGCATTGCTGCTATTAGTTAAACTAGCCTGCTGTTTAAAAATTTAGTAATCTAGTGAAAACAGTAACTATAACACATTCATAACAAAGGTGATAAGACTGAATGTAGTACTTATTGAGTAACCAGATTTAAAAGCAAATTGCTGAAGATCATTATACTTATCAGACTAAATGGTGCTGTAGACATAGTTTTAAGGGCAGATCAGGTTGATTTGGGGCACATAAAGAGGTTGATGACCAAATCAACACACTAAGATTAATAAGTGAGAAGAACCTAAATTTTCAGACACCTTTCCTTCTAACTTTTTTAGATTATGACGAAGCCTTTGATTCAGTACATAAAAAAGTCTTTGTGAAGGATCTATCCTTGCGGTGTACTAATTATGCACATTAAAGTAACTAGTGCCCTGTAAGACATTAACATTGATACGGTTGAGGTAGGAAGTGAGTTAAGTAGATAGTCCGGTGTGGAGTCAGGAGTTAAGCAGTGAAGTATTCCTATGAACGATCATACATACAAAAAAAATAAGTAGTAAGTAAGTAAAAAAAAGTAAAAAAAAGTTAGTTAAGCCGGCACTAGACCCTTGAAGTCCAAACCGGCAGTGCTGATCTCCACTTCGGGGCCTTCAGCCAGGAAGTACAATGGGGGAGGAGGTTGGGGGCCAACCATCCTGTGCTTTCACACACCCTTCCTGCTTACCTTCCCCAGATTTCTCCAGGTACCCATTTAGAGCTGGGTTGACTCTAAAGTCACGCCAATGACCCTCGTCCCAAAGCAAATGACCACCTACGCTTGGGATCGAACCCGTGCCCCGTGAATAATGAATTCTCAAACCAGCGCGCCAACCACTTAGCCAGGGCGGCCAAGTGGTTGGCAATTTATGGACTACTCTCATTCCTCAAGAAGTTAATACTCAGCTAGATTTAGACACTAGATGGTACTGACAGCTGTAAAGTATCGCTCTACAACACGAATGCTTCAAAAGTTCTAGAAAGATATGCAAGATGCTACCCAGGAGAATCATTAAAGGATAGTTTAATGTACTTAATTGAACGACTGTGTATCAAATTTGTACAAATACAGGGTTCAATCCTAGTGATTATACTGAAAGAAGGATTGAAAGGTTTAGGCTATCGAAGAAGAATATGTTGCTCAAAACCGCGCTTTTTTTTAATCCAACTGGGGCTGAACGAAAAGCATGACGACTCCAAGTGGAGTGGAAGAGATTGTAAGAAATATACAAATTAGCAGAACTTCATGGAAAAGAGTTTGTTTGATTTCAAAATGTTTGTGTCTTAAACTGTATAAGTCAAAAATTTAATAAAAATGCATTTTAATTGTAGGATTAAAAGCCAAAACATTTTAAAATAGAAAATTTGATTAGGTTTCTTGTTTCTTAGATAGGCTATTGAAACTTGTGCAGGGTACACTATGCACACAGGGTATTTGAAATTTTCTCATAGATTTTATTTCCTATTTATATCCTAATGATGCAAAAATATTGAAGTGTATCATTTTAAAATTAAATTCGCAAAAAAGATATTCTAAAAATTGCTTTGAGCTTCTTTGGAACTGTTATCACAGCTGATGACGAGATCCTTAGATCTCATCATCTAATCCTTATACCGGATTCTAATCCTTATACCATTTTTCCTAACAAATCACGTGAGTACTTACGTTGCATAACGTGATTACGCTGTATTGATTGCTTCACTTTTGTTTTTGTCTTAATTGCTTAATACTGTACTCAGTGTTGTGTAAAAAAAAAAAAAAAAAATCATCAATAAACTAACGTCTTTAAATCTAAGCCTTTAAGACTATAATAGAAAATACCTTTTTGAATCTTGTGGGGTGTGAATACTGTCTTCCTCAAACAATCTTTCATCAGCCGGATCCAATTTTGCATTTGTATCTGTTACTATGTTAGGATTATTAGTAACCAAGTCGATGGCCACGCCCAGATCATGTTCTGCTAGTACATCATATTTGTAGCTTCTTTCTAGACTTGTTTGTTTATATTTGATAAATCTAGGGAAGAAAGATAGAATTATACTAATATTACTGATGGGACAAATTCATTTTTGGGGGGGTAGGGGGCAATACTGTTTCTACTTCATAGTTCCGATTTAAATTCGAAGAAAACTAAAACCCACTCCATTCTCGATGAATTTAATTGATTATACATTCGAATACATTTGCAAACGCCAAGTCCCCTCCTTGCAGCCAACTGGTATGATACTGCGTTTATGCATCTCCCCATTATTGAACTGCAATCATGCAGTCTCTTAATTATAAATTTCCCTACCGCACATCACCGCTTCGTAATAATGGCATTTAATTTCATGGATATCAAAATAACCATTATCTGTGTCTCTTAAAATCTGAAGCATACTCAAATCCAAACTTCTTACTTGCACAATAAGTCTCGCCTTAGGAACGAAATCCTAAATTATTTTGTTCTTTTGAGAAAAAAACTAGCCATGCAGTGGGATTTTTTTTTCGGAAGAGGACACTGATAAAAACGTTAAGACTTCGCAATAAAAAATACGAATGGCTTTCATGTGTCCTGATAATTTTTTGACTGATTTTGAAGAAAGAGATCCCAATGGAAAACAAGTGTTACATGTAAACAGGGAGATTTATAAAAAACATACTGTGTTACAGATAATCTTGATAAGAGCTGGGAATAAGTGACGTTCAACAAAATTCTTGACATGTATTTTAAGGAATCACCCAAAATCTCTTAAACGTATGGTTGTGCATGCTTATTAATAAATCAACAATTTAAAATGCAGTTTTAGGTACAAATGTTTTACTTTCTTCTACTTTTGAACAATTCAAAATTCGAACATCTATATATATATATATATATATATATATATATATATATATATATATATATATATATATATATATATATATATATATATATATATATATATATATATATATATACCAGTATATTTATGAGCATAAAAGAATTCCAGCTATCTGCCATCCAGTATTATATGACTTATCAGCACCATTACATTTTTGTTAACTAATTAGTGCACCAAGAATAGTTACAAAAATAGTCAGCCAATGGCAAACAGGCAGTATAGCAGCAATAAAAGTGACTATATCATATATTTCTATATAACTAGAAATATGGTTAAAGTCACTCTAAAAATATCTTACTAACGTCAATGGATGTTTTCCTATCGTATGCTAAGACATAGTTGCAATTAAGATTTTAGGTGACTTAGATTACAGTTTGAAGAAAACAGAAAAGGAGAAGAATTGAGCAGTTAGAATAAGGTGTTGCCCCCCCCCTCTTTGTCTTTTTGTCCTAAGTCCTCATTGTTGCAAATCATGGAACAAGATTAAAAGTTTACATAGTCATTCGAATGAGAAAGATTGAAAAATATAGAATCAATTTCCTAGAAGAAAAGACCTGAAATATACTAAACAATCAGAAACCAAAAAAAGAACACAAATAAAAAAAAGATATATTTTTTTTCAAGTGGAAGTAAAGAGTAACGTTAAAACTGGAAAACGAACAGAAATTGACCTGTATATGAGGGAAGCTGTTCCCCCCCCCCCAGCCTTTGACTTTATGCTACAGTTTGAAATCTTTCTGCAATAGGTTCAAGAATGAATGTTGTAACACAGGAACAACGCAACAAAGTTTTTTTTTGCATTGCCTCCAGAAGCTTTTTTATTGTCATTTGTTTTAAATATGTAAAATTTTCAGTCCAAATGTTTTGAGAGGGAATCAAAAATAGAACATTTGTATAAACAACTGGCTAGATTTTTATTGCATTGTAAGTGGTAGGCATCATTGTACATATGATAATTTCTACTTATTTTAAATTTTAATGTTGCTCTTTACTTTTGTTCAATTTTTTTTCAATTTAATTACTAAAATAAACCGTTTGATGGTTTTTGAATTATGCTTTTGCATGAAAAAAACATTTAAAATACTTCTATTTTTCTTCATGCTGAATGTCTTCCTAAATGCCATAGAAAAGGGAATCAGAATAAAACAAAAAAGAGAGGAAGCCCAACAGATCCTAACTTTCATGTAAATGTTGGTGAAACCTAGTTTATTTTCCCACCTATTCCTATCCCTTCATATTGAAAATCATTAACTAAACGTTTGAAATGCTCACTCAACCCACAACCCCCCTCACAATGAATCCGTAGTCATATTGCCTTTACATCAATAGCTTTAAAAGTCCTTGAAAATGGCTTCTGTTCAGCTCCCTTTGAGGTGCATAGACTTTTGTCATGATTTTATCTTAAATTCATTGATAAAAAGTTAAGGTTTCATATTCCAGGTTGTCTCAGGTAGTAGTGTCACACAGGAAAGTAAATTGTAAGCCACAAAGTATTAGTGTACTATCTTTTAACTGTGAGCTATAATCAATTATCACTATATCAATCATTGTATGCTGTAAGAATAAAGTTGCCACTTTTCTTGTTTTCTTTTTTATTGCATTTGCCCATCTTTTATCCTTGGCACAATTACAGAATAATTGGCACTTGTGATTGGTCTAACTAAACTTTCAGGATCCCTCCCTCTAGCTTGACACCTTTGAAGTCAACTATCCTGCTTGATCCCATGAAATCAGCAGAAGAAATTCTTGTACACATTATGATAACCATGCAATTCAACATTGTTCCCACACATAATAAGAAAAATACTAGACCTACCTATTGGAGGCAAATGGATAAGAGATGAACTTGAGGTCAAATGGAATATCAGGTAAGTTGTTAGAGTACTTAACTCGACATACAATATCAGTCCTAGAAAAAAAATGAAATTACTTGATGCTTTGTTACTTATTTTAGCCACAACAGCATTGGTGCACACAGGTCCAAATTTTGGGGAAAGAATCAGTACTTTTCAGGAAAAGAGGGGGACTGAACTTCCAGAAAAGTATGATATTATGGGCAGATTTTCTAAACTTTGCTGAAAATTCCTTTGGTCCTTTCTGAAAGGAGAGATTGAAACCCTGTTTCCTCTATTTGCAGTTATACAAAGTATACTATAATCTTTTCATTTTTTATTTTTTTTTTTTTTTTTTTTTTTTTTTTTAGTGAGTGAAATTATATTTTGTCAGATAAAGTAAAATTTAATGTAGAAGTAAAATCTACGTAAAAATTTAAGTAAATTTTAATGTTAAAGTAGAATTTAATCCATATATATTATTTTTCTATTTCAAGAAAACTTAGAACTGAATTCAGGAACAACAGTTCCAATATACATTTAACAATAATAACAAATTGTTTCATATTAATCATACAGGAAAACAAACAAAGTAACAAAGAAAAAAGTAAGAAGAAACACGAAAAGAAAAACTCCCCCTATGACAAAAATAAAATTAAACATCAAAATAAATACACAAGAATAAGGAAAGGGCCTAACTACAAACAAGCCTTTTTTGAAACTCTGAATAAAACTTTTTAGATGATGTTAATATCTATGTAACACTAAACCTTCGAATAACCTTATGACTACTGAAAATTTATATTAAAGACTAAAAAAATATGATTTGTGTTTGAGAATGTAATTGAGTAAAACGGCACTGCCATTTTTGTATGTAGTGAAATTTTTCTTTGAGTATTTTTGTAGTTTAAATAGGTAAAGTAAAATGGAAAGGGAAAAAATTATAAATTTAAAAAGTGCCATCATTATAACTTTTGTTGATATTTTGTCTTTTATGTATTAATGATGTTTTTGTAAGAGAAAATTATAATGACTGATTTTTTTTTTTTTTTTTTTTTGAGACAAGATTGGTAAAGAATAACAGCCACAAGAAGGGCTACCTGAGGGGATAGGATGTCCTTTGGAACCGAACGGCCAAATTTCTTGGCTTTATGGTTTTGGTTTTATTAGTATATGGTAGCTTAAAATATTTCCAATTTGGTTGTTAATAAACAATTAAAGTGTAGGCAATTGCAGAGGGCAGAAGCCAAGCTTATTTTCTCTACAATGTGTAGGTGACACTTAAAATTAAGATTGGCTTTGTTCTTGTTTTTAGGTGTTGTAATCACTGAGAGGATAGGGGCGGACACAACAGTAACAATATTTACCTTCCACAAGTAAGACCAAGACAATGCAAACAATTGAACTGGTTATGGAGTATGACATATCTGGTTGTTACGTTTGACCATTACTCACTCTCTCAATTTTGAATTTGTTTGTGTTATCTCCTGCTTTCTGTTGGCTTACCTCACTTACCACTTTGGCAGTGGTTACATTTACTAATCATATGGTCTATGTCTTTTATAGTGTCAGGCCAGAATACACTCATCCTAGCTCATTTTTTGACTAGAATGAAAAAAAAGTTGCAGCAACAATAGACTATAAGACCTAAGAATTTTACTAAAGAAACCTAAAGGTACACAAAGTACTCCACCAAGACTGCAAAGAATTATTATAGCAATCCAGAATTTGGGCATACAAATCATATACTTCCCATGATTAGAATCCCCAGTTGGAAGGCTTTATCAAGTTTGCATGTTTATTAAGTCTGCAAGTTTTGTTACACCAAAAACAAAAATCTTAATTTGCAGTGCCCAGCTTTCTTAAATATGTCCTAATGCATGATAGCAATCAAGCAAATCATAGGAGCAACAGAGAACTGCAGCTAATCATCAAAAACAAAATAATTTGCCAAATAATCATCACAAAAGCAATACTTCTATATTTAAATAATAGAACAATTGTGATAACTGACAGAGCTGAATGGACTAGTTTTGAAGGATGATTGGGCAATAATCCTCAGATTACAAAAATAACATGCAGGGGCAACTAAATCCATCATGTCTAGGCATATTCAGGATGATTTTATTCTAGCCTAACATTGCATAAAATATAAAAAGCATGACTGGAAACTTTTTTACTTGTGCTAACATGGCAGATAATCAAAGCAAAGATAATACTGACTACCCCATACCCATTTAGGGCTGACATGCTTGAGCTCATAGAAATAGTATCCAGGCACCTTTGACTACAGCAGATTTATAAAAGTGTACAAAATCACTATGAGCATATCGCCAGAGGAAGGGGGGTAAATGTACTTTTCAAAATCTTGGGGGGGGGCATTTTTTTTCTTTAATGAACATACCAAAAAAGGATATTTTTCCAAGAAATAACAAAATTGTTGAAATCTAGGAGACAAATATCCCCCCTCCCAATTAGCACCACTCTAAAACATGCTAGGCACTTATAACACTAAAAATCAAATTTTGTCAGATATGGCATGCCAAAATTCTTACATCAGACAGCAGGCCTTGGTTTCCATCAAAACAGGTAAGAGATTTCAAAATTCAGTTTAGCCATTATTCACCCATATGGCAAAAATCATTAAAATTGTATCAGGAAAGGGTTTCAAGATAGGCTGGAAAGGGTTCTTTAGTAAATTGGTCCATTAAAGCACAGAACATGTTACCTGACAATCTTGTCTCAAGAAACAATGTTACAGCTTTTAAAATAACTTTGGTTGGAACCTCCTTTTATGAAGGGCAGTATACAGAAGCATAACATTGATGGCATTTGTAGTATTTGTTTTACTCAGTGCTTCTAAAACAACTTTCATGAATTCGTCTCTTTGTGTATTCTGGTGTATTTCCTTATTGTTGTAATGTGGTCAGCCTATGCAGTTTATTTGTTATTGTTGTGCCAATCAGTATTTTGGCTTGTCTTGTCATTTTGTAACAAGTCAAGCCTATGGTTTGCTCTATTTTTTTAACAAATACATGGGGTACTGACCACAAAACATCTGGCATAAATATTTGATGAGAAGTCAGTACAAACTGCAAAACAGATCATGACCAAAACCAAAGAACACCAGTCAGATCTGTAGATGGTGGTGCTTGAGCACTAGAACATACCAGTTGATGAACTGGCTTATTTAGCTCAGTTGTTTATGAGTAAGATCACCATTACCTATCTCCAAAATACCCCAAACCAAAGGTTGCCCCACATTTATTATTTCAAAACTCTATAGAAAGATACTTAAACCAACAACAGAAGCCATGTGAAAATCAACAAAAAAAAAACAACAAAAAAAAGAGACAACAGAAATAAAAACATACTTTTACAACTATAAACAAGAGACAAACAGAAATAACCAAAGATGGGAAGACTTCTGGCATTTGGTAGTGAAATCACATTTGCGCTTCTCAATAACTCCAGCTGGGTTTACCAATTGATACTTTCTTTGAAGAGAAGAGTTACTTATCCAATTGGGAATTTCCACTAAATACTTTGCAAATTTAAAGTAAAGGAGATGAAGTGAATTTCTCTTGCCATAACTAAGTGAAGACCAAACAGGAGCAAGGGCAAGTAAGTGAGGAGCTGTTGGGCTATTATATAACTGAGAACAGTGAACTCTACTTAGATATAAAACGTTTGAAGTCAGGGAGGCATACACAGCCCAGATCTTACTGGCATAACTTTTAAGTGCCAGGTTTACATTGTCTTTCAGGTTGGCTGAAAGTAAAGTAAGGTAAGTAAGGCTGCTAGCAAAAGAAACCTCAGAACTGGATAGACTTATTGAATCTCTGTTCCCTTTATAGTTGAATGGTAGAATAACTGTTTTATCAGTATTAAAGCTCAACCCAATGTGTTTGTTGAAGAGCATCCTTGAAAAGTGCAGGAAAGGTTTAGTAGGTCATCTGCAAACATAACTAACAAAAGATCAACTCCTTTGAAGATAAAAGTACAGTTCAGCTTATCCTGAGCTCCAGTAACATAATTATTAAACAAAACTGGAGAAGTCAGAGCTCCTTGGCGTACACCTTTCAGAGTCAGAAATAGTTGACTACCATCTTTAATTCCAGCCTTCAGATTTCTATACATGTATCTTAAACAAGTGATTACCACAGCATAAGTATCTTTCAAAAGGGTCTCAAGCAAAACCTGCGAAAATATACACAAGTCAAAAGCTCTTGCAACATTGAGTGCACATAAGACCAAGAAATCACCTCTTTCTTCAATATCCTTCAGCACATTTATAAGTAGAAAGAGAGAATACTCTCTATCTATGCCTTGCTGGTACCCAAACTGACAAGGAGGAGCAGAACAATTTCTTCAATATCTCTTGTTAAAAAAGACTCAAAGAGCTTGAAAGTAGTACATGAGATGGTAATGGGGCAATGAGAATTGCACAGAGAAGTATCTTTTTTGCCCTTGTAAGGATGGGAGTTACTTGTCTGATACAAAAATACAAAGGGACTACACCACAAACAAGGATCATTTAAAACAGTAGTGCTAAATGTTGTTCAATTAAAGAACAAGTTGCAGGTACCTTGCTGAAATAGAACACCAGAGGAAGATTTTTTCTTTAGTTTTTGAATCAAAGAGTGCACAGCACTTGGCAACACAACCAGGAAAGATTTTATCTTATCTTAAAGAATAAGGTCATGCTGTTTTTCAAAAAAAAACTCTATGTTTTTGTTGAGAGCACTGAACTCCCTTACAAAATATTCGATCCATTTTTTTCAGGCACATTAGCACTCTGGGCTTTGGTAGGCTTACTGTACTTCCAGAGTTTGTAGAGGTCTTCAGCAATACAGATTACATTTTTCTGGATCAGCATTAACTTGTAGTTTTTCAGTTCCTTGTTAAATTTCCGTTTTGTATGGAGCCTCTAGTTATATCTCTTGGGCAATCACAATCATTCCATATAAAAAACCATAGCTTGGCTGAATTCACTGGATCTCTATTTTTTGACCAATCCTTTAGCTGAGACTTTTTATGAACACTTTGAAGAGGGCATTTTTTCTTTCAGCACATTTTGGCGCGTGATTTATTTGTGCCTAGGAAGTGAGCTCAACTGAGGGGTTCTTTTCACTTTGTGGCAGCACGGCATGATTGCATAAAAGATTGAAAGGCACTTTGATTTTGTTCAGCATCTTGTCACAGACTTAACTGAAGGACTCACTTGACACATTTTTCCAATCTAATTAGGAAAACCAGTTTGATTCTGTGTTTTGAGCCATAGGTGAGGATGACTAAAAGAAAGTAGAGATAGAAAGGTGGTCAGAGTAGAAACCTTCTTTTAAAACTTTGACCTCATGAGTGTCAAACAAAGCAACAACATGATCTAAGTTAGAAATTGAGGAAAGCTGCCCAATATATGAAAAGTTGTCATTCTTATATGAAAAGTGGCCATACACAATAGTCGGGAGGAATGCAGCCCCAAAAGATTTGTGATTGGGGAGACATTGTGTTTGTTATATTTACATTAAAATCTCCACTGATAATAACAGATTTAGAGGTAACTTTTTTAAGGAACCTGCCTAAAAGCTTGCAGGTAGACGCAAATCGTGAATCAGACTGTTCGTTGTTATAATTTGTATGGAGATAAACGTTAATTACTACATTATTTTCAAGCTTAGTGGCAATAAAGTAATCAGTCTCTGCTAATAGCTTGCAAGGGAATCAGGATAGGATACCAAGACTGCCAGATGGTCCGCCTTGTGGTCTCACAACTGCACTACAAAAGAAGAGATAAAAACTTGAAAATAGTGGTAACAGGATTTGGCAGTCTTCTGACAGGAAATGCTCCTGAATCAGGACTAGGTCGTGGGACTGCAAGAACTGCAAAAGCATTGCGATTCTATTGGTAACTTTTGCATTAATATTCCATGACTAAATTTGGCATCTGAATCTCATTTTGAACTAGATTTGCCTGCAATATGGTATTTGTAACTGTAACATGGGTGACTGTTTGATTTGCAAAGAGCACATTTTTTTTGTTTCTGGCAGGGGATTGTTTTAGACAGAACAACAAATTTCGTTTATACATATACTTGAAATATTTCTATATGATTGGCACTTATAAAATCAAAGGTGTAGAAACAAAAACTCTTGAATGGAGAATTGTTAGAAACTAATCACTAATGGGAACATCATTGCTTGTAGTAAATCCTCATTTATTTCAAATTTCAGTTTGAAAGATCTGGTAGAGCCACTTTGCTTTTCTTCACTACAATTTGGCACAAGAGACTTGACATCATTAGAAGTCAGATCATTTGGGACATGTCTAATTATTCTGAAGTGAGAAGGACTTTTAACCTTCTTGTGCTTGTAGCTAGAGCTACTAAGCACATTCTCTATTGCATAAGCATCGCATTTGGATGCAGTGATAACTTTACAGTCACCTGGGGTGCACTTTAGCTCAACAATTTTTGAGCTAACATCACCACACTCTTGTTCTAGGAAGTTGTTCCTTGGTTCCGGTTTGGCTAGGTTACTTGATAGATTTTTGACAACCACAGGATAGGATGGTTTGGAAATATATTCAGCAGTTACTGGTTTACTTTTCAAGAAGTTTTGCTCTATCAGAATGTCTAATTTGTTACACACTTCTGTAGTCTTGCATGTAACAGATCACAGTACTTTCACCTGGGATTGAGGGGACTTCTTCTGGCTCAAAAATAAGGAAAGTAGACAAAGCAACCTTATTGTCATCACAAGTCTATAACAATTTGATCATTTCCAAAACATTATCACTCTGTCCATAAGGTCTTTTTGCTTTCATAATGTCTTTTTTTGGAAAAACTGCACATAACAAAAATCTTAATACAGGATTTTAAATGAGCTTACTGTCCATCTCAAGTATGCAACAATATTAATACAGCAAGTCTAAAATAACAGACTGTATATTGCAGCATAGGTTTTTATTATTAGGAAATAAGTCAAGGTCACTTCTTTAAATATCAAGTCTGTCCAGGAACAAGGGAAGCATAAGGGCCCACTCACATATTCCTTGCAATTTAAGGGTAACTAAATACCAGCAGGTACATATGACCCTTGCAGTGGGTTCCTCCCCTCTTCTCCTTGTTGCCTAAGATGCCTCCAGAGCACTGCCAATATGCTTAAAATGCTCTCTCAAAACCAACATTCTTATAATCCAAACTGACTCAATAAATAAATGTTCTAAAACTAGGTCAGTAGACCATAATACTTCATATCCTTATCTAACTATTGATCTCTTAATTAACTCTGGTCACTGAACTAATTCAAGAATATACAGGATTTCAAATTTGATTAATCCAATCTAGACAATAGAAAGTAAATGTATGAGAAATGTAAAAATTATTAATTTAAGTTTTGGATTTTGGTGAGGAAATGGCGGCCACTTAACTACCCATTTTCATCTAATTAAAGGTCTGCATTATATGACATACCATCTCCTCTGATCATCCTAAACCATTAAAGTAAAGGCCAAACTCTTTAGAGCTTTCATCAAAGTTTGTATTTAAAACTAAGTGTATGAGTCAAAATACTTGTTCTAAGGTTAGAGTAGTCATTTAAAAAAGAAAAAATTTTCAAAAAATTGTTTATAAACCAAGTTAAATGACTATGTGTTTATTTTTTATTTTTTTACCTAACTGGTATAGATGGGTCTCTGAATTCTCATTTTGAATCAGTGGAATGGTATTGATATTTTTTTTTTCACACATTTACTAATAAAATGCTGATAAAAAGTAGAAATTCATGCAACTTGAGTTAACCATAGAAACAGAATACAACTACAATATCACTTCAGAATTTCTCACCTTCCCCATATCAACCAGTCACAAATATAGTTATGTTTTGTATAGGGATTGCATATATTTGTCCATTAAATTGTCTAAACTGCTATATATACAGCTAAGGATTTTTATACTTACTTTGATACATGCCATCCAATCATATTTCTACAATTAGTTGTTTATAAATCAAAATTTTTACAGGACAATTCTCTTACTTAATGCTAAATCTTAGTCAAATTTCAAACTTTTATTTTTGCACTCAACAGTTGTATCAAGATTTAAACATTTGAATGAATATATGAAAATCTCAAAATTATAAAACAACTAATTAGAAATCTACCACAGCTTAAAACCCTGAGAATTTAAATCACTAATCTATACCTATCAAATAAAAAAAATAAATAAACACATAATAATTTGTTTTTTAAGGAGTATTTTGACTCATATACTTAGTTTGAAGCAAATACCTACATGCATCTTTATTAGAGTTCATATTTTTCTGATGATTTTGATCTTTACTCAAATATTAGGAAATACTAGCAAAGATTTCTAAACTGACAAGACTAGCCATTACAAACATTCACCAAAATATTGAGGTAGACATTGACTATGTAATAAATACATATGGCAGGAGTAGAAATTGAGAAGTAAACTTTTCTTATAAAAGTATGAATTCTGTAATTTAAGCAAAATATATTGAACTTTAAAACATGGAAAGATACACTGCATTGTTATGAAAAGTAAAATTTTGATTATTGAATTTTTTAGATTTTTTCAAAGTTGACACCAGTTTATTAAAACACTATCTTCAAACAGTGACTAGTTAATACTTTATTGCCTATACTTAAAAACCTTGTTTTAAATGTCTTCTATGCATTTCTATCTCTTTGTTCTGTTTTTCTTGTTACATTCCTAAAAGAACAAGTATTTAATGTTTAATATATCTTTGACAAACATACAAGTTGTATATTTATCCTCATTTCCTAATCTTCATTACTATCATAGTTACTAAGCAATACCATAAAGTTAAGCATCATACTAAATGGTTTGAGCTATACAAAAGTCACAAGGAGTGCATGAACCAAAAGATGGTTTAAGACCAATTTTTTATTTAGTGGCTATAGTGGCCAGAAGTAGTAAAATTCTAGTTAATTGACTTCTTGCTATCTCAGAAAGGGTTTAGGTTAGGAAAATAAAACTTTCAGGGATAAACCTTCAGACTAAAGTATATCCTGGGAAGGTATTTTGAAGCAACTACCTCTACTCCTTCTCCCTCTAGAGGGCCCTGACATTTGATGACCTTTAAAAATATGTGTGTTATAAAAGTGAAACCTTGCAAAATAGATCTTCTGCTTAATTGAAGCACAACAAAATTGTTTTCAGTTTCATAACTTTGCTCAATTCCATTTTATAAGGTTTTAAAGTTATGCAAATACATTTCCTAAATTCTGAAAAAAAAAACATTGATATGGCTCAAAATTCTACTCAAATAACAGGAATTGCATTTTCAGAACTAAAGGCAGAGAAAAAGCAACTGGTAACCAAAAATTAAGGTAAAATGTTGTTTTGTCAAAATTTCAATAGGTAAATTTCAGGGCCCTCTAGAGGGAAAAGGAGCAGAGGTGGGTACTTTAAAATACCTTCCTGTGACATACTTTAGCCTGTAGACCCATCCCTGAAAGTTTTATTTTCCTAACCTAAACCCTTTCCAAGATAGCAAGAAGTCAATTCACTAGAATTTTACCCATTATTTTTATTCCATTTTAATTTTAACAAATTTATAACAAATTTAACCATCACCAGATTTTGGATTAAATTTATGACCATTTCTACTACCTACCTATGATGCATAATTGTCAATGTTCTCTTTAAATTGGAGGCATATCTTTGTTTGCAAGTTTATCCAAGCAACTTATTATGTACCCCCCCCCTAAAGAAAATACTGGATCCCCCTCCCCTCTGCTGGAAGCTGACCTAAGATGCTGCCAGATCTTAATGAAGTTTATACCCCAGCAAGACTCTCTGCAAGTGGTTCAACACCACCCTAGTTTACTGGCCAATGTGATTCAATGTGAGGTGGCCTAATGAATCCATTTCTCAACATTTCTATTGTAAAAGGTCAGCAACCTTTGGCGAGGAAGGAATGGAGTTAGGTATTTAAAAATACCTTCCCAAGAGATCATGAAGATTCTGAGCCTATTCTTGGGTTTGAGGGTAGAGGAAAGGCATGAAGCTTGGAACACTTACCTCATGCTTCAGTTCAGCAGTAGGCTACACATAGGCTATTTCTTCAGGTTTCATTCATAGAGTATAAAGATTACAAAAGCTCATTAATGGTTTGAGGGACCTTAAAGCTCTAAATTGGTTTGAACTAGCCTATATTAGAATTATCTATCAGAATGGCATAAGTTATCCTTACTGTGATGCAAACAAAAAAATATTAGGCTAATAATAAAGGAAAAACAAAAACCTTTTTTCGACTTGTTTGGATCTTGAACTCTGTATAGTCATAATATTGAACTAGACTGCTTATTACACACACACAAAAAAAAAACAGGACAATATTTTCTTCTTGTTCTTCAATGATCTATATAACCTACGTTCGTAAACTTCAATCTTGCATACAAGGGGAATGATGTCTGATAATAAATCAGAAAATAGCAGTGATGCAAAAAAAGGAAAACAACAGATATGTTTGGTATTGTATAGCTGTTTTCATGTCTACTAATAGGTCTGATCTGTTCATTTTATTTGTGCTTCATAATCTTCGCTATTGAAATCAGTAAGCAATGGCGTAATTTGGTCAAAATCCTGGACGGGGGGGGGACAAACACTTGGCAAACTATAGCTTCTATGACTATGGACGGACTAAAGGTTATATGACTATGACGCATGGACGGATAATAGATAGACTTATCTATTAACAAATCAACTATCATCATTTTCATACAATCCTAACAAGGGGGTTAATGCCAGATTTGCCTCTCACTCAATGAGTGTCAGGCAAGGTGATTGATTCAATTCATAAACTTAGACATTTGCACTAATAAACAATTAATTCAATGTTAGTTGACCAACAAGTTAAATCGAATTATAAGGAGAACAAGTGTCCAAAGCCTAAAAGAGTCTCTCTGCCTAAAATGTTAGGTGAGTGAACCCATTTATAAGCTAAGACATTATAGATGTTTTTCAATGATCTATATAAGTTCGCAAACTGAAAAAAAATACTCCAATCACTAGAAGAGATCGCACACGAAGTTCTTTGATAAAAGAATACCAAAACAATTTGGTATTCAATAGCTGTTTTCATGTCTACTAATAGGTTCGATCTCCTCATTTTATTTGCGTTTCATAATCTCAGCTATTGTAAACAATAGCTATTGTAAACAATATTGTAAACAAAAGCAAATATACTCAGTAAACAATGGAGTAATTTGGTCAAAGTTGGAGCCAATTTTCCTAAATCAAGTGAAAATTTCATTGAAAAATAGGTCATATATTACCAAGATATATTAAGATATAAGGCAAAGATATATTAAAAAAAACTGACCTGTTTCTTCGGATACTTTAATTATGCATGCTAATCTGAATTTTGACAAGATTTTTTTCAGAGACTAAATTTCAACTGTGGGGCAAACTGAGGTCTGGGGGACAAACTTGGGTCTGGAGAAGGCATTTGCCCTCCTGCCCCATAGTAAATTACACCCTTGTCAGTAAGTGCGTGTTGGGGACGAAGAATTATCATAAATTGAGTGCGAACCGGGGCTCCATAACAGAGTTGTATGGGCGGGCCCAATATTGTCTAGTCAGTTTGTCAATGATTTTTCTTCTGTAATTTAGTTTATTGTAGTGTATTAGCGTATTTGCAGTTTTTCGAAACCTTACATAGTTATTTTTCAAATTATAAAAATAAACAATTTTTGTTAGTATTTTCATTAGAACTTCTTAACAAGTCTCAAGGATACTCAGTACTGGGCATGGTGGAAGCACTTGCTTTCCATCAAAAGAAAGCGCTGCAATCAATGTGCTCAAGACGGCTTATTAAGCTCCCTAACAAAAGCAACGTTGGACATAAAACCCTTTTTCCTTGAAAGGTTCACATCAGGAAAAAGGGTTATTTAAGAATGTTCTATACTGGCAACTTAGCTGCGTGAGATATAGAAACAATTAATATGATACATATGACTTAGACTTTTTAAAGAATTAGCAACAAAACTGGATATTAATTTGTCAAAGAACTAGCGTGAAACGAAAAGATCATATCTTAGTACAAGTGAAAATTTTCTTGAAGTTGAACAACTTTTTGTAGAGCTGCATTCAAACAACTAGCCAAAGCTTATGTGCCATATTTAGGAATACGGGGAGAAAACATTACTATCCATATTTACATTATTAAGAGTTCTTATTAAACTAGTTTAGGCTTAATATCATAAGTCCAGGCTTCAAATGACACTTTTTAGGTAGAATCACATCTTAACCTTTATGAGATTTGAAACTTTGTCGAAGGTATCTTACTAGCATCTCTGTTCCCCCGAAACCCTTACTACAAAACCCTCAAACTGAAAATCTAGAAACATTTTTCCCAAAAGCCACTCTTTTCTTAGATTCCAAACTCCCTGCACTGTGTCACCAATTTTTTTTGGAAATAAGCTTATAACAAAACTTTAAATGCCTTGAGATGAAAACGTGAATATAAATTGTGTGAAGTATCTCAAGTTTGTAATTATCTCTATATCTAACGCAGAGATTAACCCCAACAGTAGGAGAGAATTCAAGAAGCAACCCTCAGCACAGTCTGTCTATCGTAAGAAAATAATCCCATCACAAAACGACTTTAAATGCTTTGCTAACTCCAGCAAGATCGATTAGGCCTTAAGTAGACCTGAATGCAAAGTCAGGCATGCAGGAGCTACTCAGTGGCGTAGCTTTGTCAGAATCCTGGGGGAGGGGCAAATTTGGAGTCAATTTTCCAAAATTAAATGAAAATGATATTAAAAACTAAAAATAAGCCGTTTGGTACCATAAAAGTACTATAAAGTACTTTATAGTACTATAAAGGTAAATTGTATAATAAAACTTATCTGTTTCTGTTGATGCTTGAATTATGTAGGTTTATCATAGTTTTGACAAATTTTGAAAGAAACTGAACTTCAGCTGGGGGGGGGGGGGGGGGCAGACCGAGGTCTGAGAGGGGAAGTTCCATTCCCCCCCGCTTCCCCATAGCAAATTACACCCCTGGAGCTTCTTGCTATGAAGCTTTGGGTGTCTAGATGAAAATTATAATTCTTCAAATTCTACCAAATGTTTTCTGCAAGGCCGCACTCCATGTAAAATTCTTCTGCTCTCTGGAAGATTTATCAAAAGCTATGGCGGTTCAAGCATCTGTCACTTTGTATCGTGTAGCTGCAATAAGACCGGTAGCCTTAGAAAACAAAAACTTTGTTTACCAGCTGAAGCTGGTCAGAACAAGAGCTGTGACACACAATATTTTTGCTGCCAGACAGAGCATATATATAAAGTCAAATGTATACATTCTGGCTCCGAGTCCCTAGGCCTTAGCTGCCAATTCTCCATTACTAGATGTTTTGATTTCTCGATTAATAGATAAAATTCCCAAAATATTGTCATATCTATTCAGCACTTTGTTCCAGTGTGTCCATCTTTTAGTAGAGTTTCTCTAGTTAAAGAACAGTTATGCCAGCAGCTCTATGAGAATTAGAATACACTTGGTAGTGCAGATTGCTATTCAGGACAAAACGGAGAATTCTTGAAGAAAGGAGAAGATAGAATATACCATTCGCCTTAAATTCTGAAAGCATTAACCCAACACAAGTTTAAGCTTGTTGGTATGGGAGTAAATGTAGATCGCAAGTAGTACAAGTGTTTCAGTGCGTGCTTAAAAGTCTGAAAAGTGGCTGTTCATGATATTGGCTCCACCACAGCATTGTGCAACTCAATCCAACAAGCTGAGTCTTGCCTTCCGTATTTGATGGTCAGTGAGCATAGGCTGACTTTCTGCATATTGTTTCTCGATATGAAAGTAGCTTTGAGTCCTTTCTTTCATTTTGCAGTCACATAAGTATCTAATCAGAAATCTGATACGTCTCTGGTTTTGTCAAGCACAACAGCCGAAAATTTTGTTTCCTGCAGCCTATTTAGCAATTTGGTGCCTTATCTAATTTCCTTTAACTGGAATGTTATTTTCAATAATTGTCGTTATTTTGGTATTCTGATTTGTGTAGTGTCTGCACTTTCTTTATTGCTAATATCATAAGGTTCATGGAAATTAAGACACTCAGGATTCTTAGGTAATTCTCCTGGAATTTTCTCGTATCACTTTCATTGTGTTAACCTCAGAGAACTTTCGTTTTAGGACCATCTTGATAAGCATTTCTAGAATACGGGCCCGCTTTTGGGACCGATCCTAAAGTCAGGGCGGGGATATAGACCCAACTAGCACCAACACCCCTAAATGGCCCCTCTGATTTTACCTCTTTTCTGGTAGTGGGACATAATTTCACAACCCCCTCCTCCCCTGGTTTGTGTTCCAGTCGACTTCTGGTCTTATCTCCTGGATACCCAATGCAGAGCAGTATACCTTAGAAATCCCTCCCTTGAAAGTCTCCTCCGTCCCAGATAAGTACGCATGTCCGGTCGACCCAGCCCCTCAGACGACGTTATCCATTTCTGACTATCCCCAAACCTACCCCTACTCCACCGTCCCTATAACATCATTGCAATAGCTGTCTCCTATTACTCGCCAAACCAAAATATTGATGCAAAGCGCAAATTTCTCCAGCAGTTGCAGACCAGTACTGATTTTGTTAGTTAAAAGTACCCAAAAACCGGACTTTTTCTGGTTAGTGACGTCAATGAACTGTTTGGTTAGTGAATTCAATTTGCTCTTCTCTAAAAGTTAAGCAAATAGTTAAAATACCAACAACTTGGCGAAATACCTCTCTATATGCCATCCTAACTAATCTGAATTTTTAGTCCCCCCTCAGCTTTGACTCAATTGGGTGAGAGTTATTTTTCCCTCCTCCTATCTCCCTCTTTTAATTTTAAGCATACATTCTCAGTAGCTTATGGCTCTTTCTACCCCCTTCAAAATGCCGGTCTTCTTTCTTTTAGAACGTGGCTGAGTGCTGAGGATTGGTCTGATACTTATAATTTGCATGATCTTGATGAAAAAATCACTACCTTTCACAAAAAGGAAAACGATAAATATCTAATTTCTTTCCCAGAAAAAAGATTTAAAAAGTGTTCCAGTGACAAACCCGTCATTAATCAACCCATAAAAGTGCTAACTAGAAAAAATTGAATCGTTTCTGAAACAGTGAACTGGATGAAGCTAATAAACTAGTAAAAGCAATTAAAAAGGAAATACGTAAATCTGCCCGATCATAGTACAAGAACAATGTCAAAGAATTGTTTACCAACAAACCCGAAAATTGGTAAAAAAGTTGTGTGGTAGGAGTCTAGACCAGCTTGATTTCAACCTACCTGAATCCCTGAAAGTTACTGCTAATAATCTTAACAAGTTCCTTGCTTCTATCGTCCAGAGGCTTCTGGCATAGTCTTATCAACTACCTACTGATGTTCTCCCACCTGCTTTCCCCTCCATATCTCCGTCTCAGATCGAAAGAAAAATTGGGAAACTACGAAAAACAAGTGTCTGCCCTTTAGATATCCCGTTTCCTCTTATTAGTACTTTCAGTGACTTTCTCTCAAAGTCCTTGTCTGTTATTTTCAATGATATTACTGAGTCAATATCCGCGGATTTGGAAACAGGGTTTCATAAACCACTTAAAAAAGAAAGATGGAAAACCTGGTTGAAGGTGTTCGTCCTATTTCACTCACTTCTCTAGTCTCTGAACTATATGAAGGATTCCTTGCAGATTGGCTAAATGAGAAAATCCAACCTTTTACTGACCCGACGCCATTCGGGAACATCCAATCCACTTCTATTTCCCATTACCTTGTTTTTCTTATTGACTCAATTGGGAAAATTCTCGAAAAACCTAATTGCTGGCAAAGTTTAATTTCCATTGACCTACAAAAATATTTAACCCTGTAAATCACAATATTTTAGTTGAGAAACTTTGTAACTGATTTCAATAATGATCCTTTCCTGGTTAAATTTGTTGCCTCCCTTTTATCAAATAGGTCATAGGTAGTCAAATATCCAAATCATTATTCTAGTCTCCCTCCCTGTCTACAATGGAGTACCCCAAAGTACTCTTCTAAGTCTCCTCCTTTTTTCTGTTATGACAAATAACTTCGCTAAGGAATTTCCCGACAGATGGAAATTTGTGTATGACCTACCGGTTGTTCAAACCTGCCACCAAAACTTAGTAAGCAGCCCTATGAATATCCTCAATGGTGTTGCAGATGACGCTGCAGTCTTGGACATGACAGTAAACCCCTCTAAATCTATGATAATGCCAATACGTTTCCTTAAAACCTCACGTCTATCCCCCAGATACTTCTATATCTTCCTTTAAATTACTTGGGGTTACGATTCCCTCTAATTTAAAGTGGAATAATCGCGTTGAAAATATTGTCCATAAAGCTAATGCGTCCATGGCTCTCCTTAAGCTCTTGAATAAATTTAACGTTCCCCTTCCCATTCTTTACGGATCTGTACTTCCTTTGTCCGCCCGCATCTTGAATATGCATGTCCAGTTTGGCATACTGACAACTCCCATGATGAATAAGATAAAATTGAATCTATTCAAAAAAGAGCCCTGAGAATAATTTTTAAAGAAGTTAAGGTACTATACTCGCTCCTTCTAAAAAAGGCCAAGCTGGAAACTCTTGAGCACAGGAGAGGAACATTGTGCCTCCGCTTTGCAAAAAATGCAATATTAAATCTTCGCACGGAGAACATTTTCCCCAAAAGAAACTCCCTATCTAGACACCGCCTGCCACTTACTGTTTCTGAACCCGTTCCTACCTTGTCCCCCATCCGTTGCTTAACCCCCAGGTATGAAAAATCCTTTGTCCACTTCATTACTGATAAAGTAAACCGCTAGTTTTCCTTTTTTTTTCTTTGGAACTAGTGATACACAAGTTTTATCTTCGTTTGATTCTTTTGTTCCCTCCCCTTTGTTTATATGTTCTTTTTAAACCTTTTCAATGCTAATTTTATCTCACTCTTTTCTAACTTTGTTTTAGTTTTTACCCTTTTAACTTTCTGACATTTTGCCGCTTAATTTTTTTTTTGACTAATGTATGGCTTTGCCTTTCTGATTTTGTTGTATTTGGCATTGTTTAGCCAGTTTTTTAATTATTGGGCTATTTTTATCGTTTTATGACTCCGAAATGGGAATTCTGTCCTTCGGGGCTTGAGATAGATATCTGTTGAAATTAAACATCTTATCTAACTTTCGTTATTTCTGTTTTGTAGCTTTTAATTTGCTGAGCTTAAGCATATTTAGAATCACAATGAAAATAGAGTCCTGAGCTTCATCAACAGTTCTCCCTTATCCCCCCCCCTTAAAGAAAAATTTCCCAGACAACCTCCCCGGAATACCTTAACATGTAAAATTTTGTCAGAAAAGAGAAAGTAAGGTGAATGTTACGAATTTTTTCCGCCCACGGTCATTTTTAAGGGCGATACTGTTGACTCTGCCTTAGGATCGTCTTATCTAACTTTCATACTCTCGTTATTTCTGGTTGGTAGCCTTTAATTTGCTGAGCTTAAACATATTTGGAATCACAATGGAAATAGAGTTCTGGACTTCCATCAACAGTTCTCCCTTGCCCCCCCCCTTAAAGAAAAATTTCCCAGACAACCTCCCCGGAACACCTTAACATGTAAAATTTTGTCAGAAAAGAGAAAGTAAGGCGAATGTTACGATTTTTTTCCGCCCACGGTCTTTTTAAGGGCGATACCGTTGACTCTGCCTTAGGAGTGTCTTATCTAACTTTCATAATCTCGTTATTTCTGGTTGGTAGCTTTTAATTTGCTGAGCTTAAACATATTTGGAATCACAATGAAAATAGAGTTCTAGACTTCCATCAACAATTCTCCCTTGCCCCCCCCCCTTAAAGAAAAATCTCTCAGACAACCTCCCCGGAACACCTCAACATGTAAAATTGTATCGGAAAAGAGAAAACAAGGCGAATGTTACGATTTTTTTCCACCCACGGTCTTTTAAGGGCGATACCGTTAGCCCCGCCTTAGGTGCATAGCCTCCTTTCTCATACGATATCGCTCCGAATGAGTGCGAATCGACTTGGTGCTACCTATACCAGTTGAAATATATTCACAATCTCTCGACCGACCCGATCCATAAATCCAGCTAGCTGATTTCAAAGGCCTGAACTAACGAGGGGGTAGGCAAAGAATACGCTGGCGATCTCCAGATTCTGGTTTCTCAAGGAATAGGATAATTTTACTCCCAGGTTGCGATATATTTACAACAAACGTCTCTGATGGGCACTGAAGGGAGGACAACTCCCAACTGTGGCAATATTCTTTAAAAATTCAACATTATATTCCTAAGTCTATCTTCAGATTGTAAAGGCTCTCCCTAAAGAGCAAAACTTTTCCAAATAGCCATTAACCTTTGCAAAAATAGAAGATTGTGACTTGATACTTTTTGGCATTTGAGATCCTTTCACATTTATTTTCTTTTTTTCGAAGAGATACACTTCCTTTTAAAGTTGTTTGTTTTGAAATACTGGTAGTAGGAAACAAAAAGGTCAATTTTTTTTATTAGTTCCCTTTTTATGAATCAAACAGTTCGTGGAAACGAACTGTAGTAAGGAGCGACCCGGCTCAATAGCAACCGAAACTCTAAAAACAGAATTTTGCTACCGATAGTTACATCAAAAGAATCGCATTTTAATGCTGATTTTGAATATTTAAGTTTCATGAAGTTTAGTCTAACCCATCAAAAGTTACGAGCCTGAGAAAATTTGCCTTATTTTAGAAAATAGGAGGGACACCCCCTAAAAGTCATAGAATCTTAACGAAAATCCCACCATCAGACTCAGCGTATCAGCGAACCCTACTATAAAAGTTTCAAGCTCCTATCTACAAAAATGTTTTTCCCAGGGGTGACCGTGTCGACCCAGTGGTCCTAAATTGCGCGAGAGGGCTCCTTCTAGCGGAAAATTAATAGTTCTGGTGCCCCTTTTAAGTGACCAAAAAAATTGGAGGGCACTTATGCCTCTTCCCACGCAGACTTTTTTCTAGTTGCCGGATCAGAATTTTGAGACAGCCTTTCTGTTCAGCTTAGTCGATAACCTAATAACTACGTCTTCCTGGGGACGACTTAATCCCCCACAGCATCCAGGGGAGGGGCTGCGAGTTAAAACCTTTGACCCGTGTTTACATACAGTAATGGTTATTGGGAAGTGTACAGACATTTTCAGGATTTTCTTTTGGTTGGGGGGGGGGGGAGTAAGGGAGCTACACGAAAAGATATTTCCTTAGAGGAAAAGAAATACCATGAAGGGGGTGCAGAATTTTCTAACATTATTAAAAAAAGAAAAAACAATTAAAAAATAAATATGAAGAAGTTTTTTCAACTGAAAGTAAGGAGCAGCATTAAACCTTAAAGCGAACAGCAATTATTACACATACGAGGAGTTTATCTCCTCCTAAACACCTCACTCTTTACGCTAAAGTACTTTATTAATTTCAAGTATTCATTCTACGGGTGATTCTCAAAGATTTGGGACAAAATTCAAGCTTTAGTGTAAAGAGCGAGATATTGACGAGGGGGCGAACCCCCTCATATACGTAATAAATATACTCAAATATAGAAGTTCGTTACGTAAGTTAATTCATAAGGTACGTACGTTTCTTATTAACAAAAACGTTGGTAAAAAAATAAAAAATCTGTTTGATTTTTAAGTAGCCAAAAATTGGAGGGAACTAGGCCTCCTCCCCCCTTTTTTTTAATCAAAATCGTCCAATAAAACTATGAGAAAGCAATTTAGAAAAAAAATAATTTTATGCAAATTTCGTTTTATTTATTCATGTGCGGTGAGCCAAAATCAAAACATGCCTTAACTCAAAAACTTTCAGAAATTAAATAAAAAAAAAAAAAAAAAAAAAAAAAAGGATAGTCCCCTCCTCAACGCCTCGCTCTTTACGCTAAAGTTTTTTATTGTTTTAAAAAGTAGAGTTGTAAGAACGAGTCAAACTTTAGCGTAAAGAGTCAGGCGAGGAGGGGACAATCCCTTTCATACACGGAATAATTTCTGTTCGTTTTAAGCTTTAATGTCGCTCCTTAATTGCAGTTAAAAAAACTTTTTTTTAAATTTAATTTACTAACAGACGCTTGTATTAAAATATTGCGATAGAAAAGAGTTGCGTTGAGAGTCAAAGGCCGGAGGGGTTGCAGCTCTTCACTGATTGAGAAAATATACAAAATACATTAAAACAAACACACCGAAAAGGAATCTGAGGAATCACATGCGGTGTGTTAGTTTGAAGAAGAAACAAAAGTTATATTTAAATTATATTGGACTCTAATCCCAATTTAAAATATGTCCCAAATGGAGAAAACAAGTTAGTAAATCCCTATAGTGCAGCGGTTTTTCATCTTACTACTTCTCTATACGAGCTTCAAAATTGTACAAATTTCGGACATGCCCTAATATAAGTGACTAGCCATATATAACCTTAACCTAATTAGTAACAGAACTAGCCTTAAATGAACACAAATTATTTTAAAAACATTCTGTCTTTATTAGAAGTCATCATGAAAATACAAAGAATTTTTTTCCAAGAATGCAAGTTAAACGATCACCATTTACTGCCAGGTGGCTTTTGCCCCATTAGAGAGGAAACACCTGGAGTTTTGGGTGTCCCATAAATAGAGCTATATCCAATAGATTGTCCTGGAGCCGTCCATGACGGAGAGGACTTCTTGCCTCCAGTCAATGATAGCAAATGATATTTTGACAACGTCTCAATAGCATATGCTATTTCCTGTATAGAATGAGCAGGACATCCAAGAGTTTGCAGTTGCTGACTGAACCTGGCCATGTAACTGCGCAAGGCTTCTGGCTCTACAGGTGTTTGATCATGGGCAATCAAGAGTCTTTCCACTCCGTCTCCATCACCACCTTAAATGGAAGAAGAAGAATAATGAAAAATAACTCGTCTCTCATATCAGTCAATTCAGCTGTTATTCTTAAATTTTAAAATGAAAGCATTCGATTCTCAGCTTTTATTTATTATCACAATAGAAATTACTATCCCATAAGACAAGTTATACAAAGGTCCAAGCACTAACAACTTGATTGCAAACAAATCTTGATTATTAAATTGTCTGATATGTCTGACCACTTCCCAGTGCTCTTTTTAATGTTGTCCAAAATTCTCCTGATCAGCAAAAGCCTTTAGGAAAGAATAACGATTCACAGATATTAGCGATTAATTTTCAGTCTTTACGTAAACTCACTGATGATCAGAAATGGTCTTGTTTTTGGACCAGATAATGTAAATAAGACACACATAGAGTCGGAACTGCAATCAGAATGTATGACAAGTCAGATGAAAACGAACAGATCACAAAAAAAACTGAGAAAGAATAGAAACTAAAATCAATAATGGTGTCCAACTTAAAAAAAGCAAAAGTAATTATGAATAAATCAGGATAATAATCAATTCTTCTAATACCAACTGAGTTTTAAGCAGGGGTCGGGACCGTTCTATTTAAGTTTTTTTCAACCGTTTTCTGTTCTTATATTGCCAGGGCATGTAAGGAGAATAGCAAAAGACGAAGATCAGGCAAAAATTCTGATCCGCCAGAATTTTGGAGTTTTGAAGATGGAATGTTTCAAATGATAGTCTTTTTATACATTTCGTCTTTTTTTGTTAGTCTATATCAGTGAATGTTCACTTACTCTTATAAACCAAAGAAACTAGAAAAACATATACAGATTTCGGTTTTTTTCTTCTTCACTGTTTTATGTTTTGGCCAATACTAGAAAAAGAGCTGATATCAAGTTTTAGTACTTAAAGATCTTTTTTTTTTATATCAATTCTACCCCTTTTGATCCTAATTAACTCAACTGTATAGAAAATTGATGCTTACTAAATCCAAAAGAGAACTCTGAAAAAGGTTGTTATTGAAGCAATATGTTTAGTTTGTTAAGTGATCTTTTGAATTTGCAAATCAATAGCTTTTCAAAGAATTCGACTTTTAACAAAAGAAAGCATCGATGAAAATTATTCCATACGTTACAGCAATGAAATTAAATTGATTGTTTCAAACATCCAATACAGACACAAAAAAAACTGTTCAAAATATACTTAGCTCGTTTTTGTAGCCCCACGCTGCGTCATCCGCAGCTTGGACTTAGCACCGAGTTAGGACTTATTTAGGTTTCCGATCCAAACCAGTCGAAGGACACCCTATGAATTTCCTGGACTTGGTTTGCTTTTAAAACCAAGCCGGTCTGCAACTTGGACCAAGCTGGTTTATCACCAAGAAAAAACTTAAAAACTGTTTTTCCAAGAAGCTTCCAGGGACTACGTTTTGCCCCCCAATCCCACTGATTAAAAATACCAGCATGACTGTGGTTCGAAGAAGACACAGCTAACCTATCCAATGCTAAACAAAATTACAACAGGGAAGAGGGACATGGAGGGACCATGGGTAATCATTAGCTCCACTCGTACAAATTAAAATCATTGAACTTTATGATTTGTGGTGCAACAATTAAGAACTTTTATCCCCGGGGGATATGTAGGTCATGTTCCCCATGGAGGCAAATTTTTTTTAATCTGTTGACGTTTGAGATAAATGGCTATCTCTAGAAATCTTTCTCCAATGTTATAGGAAAGTCTAAGAAAAAAAGGCAGAATAGAAGAGATGATCGTTCAGCGAAAACATCTAAGGCACATTGTTATCAGCCATAAACCTGACTCTGTTGATTGTATGTCCTATTTCAGGTTCGTCTGAGTGAAATGGCTATCTCTTAGAAATCTTCCTCCAATGTTATAGGAAAGCCCAAGAAAAAAAAAGCAGAATAAGGGGAGATGCTCGTTCAGCGAAAACATCTAAGGCACATTGTTATCAGCCATAAGCATGACTTTGTTGATTGTATATCCAATTTCAGGTTCGTTTATTCTTTTTCAAGTTGAAAAATTGTAATAAATAATTTATTTATGATTCTGGAAATACGCATAAATAAAGAAAAGAAGAATGAATATGTAATTCGGCACAGTACCAAATAGTTTCTGCCTAGACAGACTTTCCAAGGTCTATTTATGCGCAAATTTTTTTCTTTTTACAGAGATTAGCTTTCTATTTCTTAATGGTAGCCAACTGATCCTTTCCGTTTATTTTTCAAATAAAAAGAATCCTTATATTTGGTGAATGTTGTAAAAAATTCAAACAAGGCCTTTATCTGTGGACTTATTTTAGCAATACAGAAATAAAAGAGAAGGCAATAAAAAGAGATTTCGGTTATTTTCTAGTGCAAAGTAATTGTTCTGAATACATTGTATGTCGGCAAAAATAAATATGACAAGTATGTCACCGAACAATTTTTGTCAATAGGGCTACTCAAAAATGATCTATGACCAACTAGCTTAATAGGTGCAACGGTCCGATTAAAGGCCTTTTTTTCTCCTTTTTTGCCCCCTAATTTTTTTTTTTTAAACTTCACTTTTAAGACAGTTGTGCTGCTGTATAATAGCAAATCATTACTTCTGTCTTTTTCACACTAAGTTGTTTTTCGGGGTATGTTTAGACGGTTTTACATTAGACTTCAATGTCACTAATGAAAAATATACCAAGAATGAAGTCTTGGTCGATGAAAAAGAAGGCATAGTTGTTGGCATTTTTATGAGCGAGTCCTCTGCTAGCCACCATTATTTTCCCTGAATATAGTTTGATTCTGTTAAACTTTTCATAAAGCTGGCTGTGTTACTGCTACCACTATAATATTTCATTTCAAAACCTAGGTGGGTTGCATCAGAGGTTTTGGCCCATGTTATCTTGATTACAATGGTCTGTGTTAGTTATTTAAAAGCTAAAAGAAAATCAATATTAATTTAATCATTTTGTATGTAAGTGACTTGTATTTCATCTTCCTTCTCTGATTCGAACACTTTTCCAATTAACTATGGTAATATTTTTTCACAATGAGCCTCGTTCATAGCAGAGACTACAACCAAGAATATGCACAGTTTCACCCCCTTATAATAATAGTCAAAAGAACCCCACTAAAAACTTAAAATAATGGCCTTAAAATGAACTTAGCCGTGTCTCAAACCCCTCCCAGTACAAATCCTCTGACTTTTTATAAAAGTCATACATGTATACTAAGAAAGATGTTTTGTATTAATTTTATTATAGCTTGTATGAAGTCTCAACCCCAGAATAATAGTGTAATAAATCGGAATTTAAAACGTAAACGAGTCTGTGACCTGTTTTTTTTACAACCTCCCTTTCCCCCACAAAGATCAATTGAAACGGTCAACAAATTTGTGTTATTCTAAAGAAGATTAGCAACCTCGTTGGTGGACCCACACGAATCATTTAAACCGTCTTGGATGCGAGGATTTGGCTGCAATTGGTAAGTCAACTAAAATGCGAACAGAATAACAGACAACAAAAAGCACACTCACCGAGCATTGAAGCTGCAGCACCATAGCCTTGAGCAGGCGCCATTTTGGCCCCCATCTGACCTCCTGCCATGCCATAAGGATCTGGACCAGCTTCTTCACCTCCTTGTGCATTCCCTTGCGCTACTGCAGGCCCAGCAGGATATGCGTTCGGAACATATTCAGCATTAGCATAACTGACAAAAGTATAGTCCGCATGGTTTGCATCATCTTTGAATTTCGTAAAGACTTCTTTAACAGCAGCCACTATAGGCTCATAGTCGCCAGCAACTTGAAGTCATTTAATTATATATATATTTCAAATATAGATGAGCAATAGTGTATCTCAAGAATGACTAAAGTCAGACAGAAAAAGAATCAATTTACAACCAAAACTAAAGAATAGTCTATGTAAGACCATAGCATCTTCTCTCTGAGAGACAAGTCCTGATTCTTAAAAATACAACCACAAAGTGTTTCTTATTTTAATATATATATATATATATATATATATATATATATATATATATATATATATATGTATATATATATATATATATATATATATATATATATATATATATATATATATATATATATATATATATATATATATAAAATCTTATTTAATTTAATGTGTTTAATTTATTAATTTGAATTTTGAGCACCGTGTATTACTAAGCGTTGGCTTCGACACTGTCACACAATTCAACTAAAAATAATCTCTAATTCACCTCTAAACTAAAAGTACTTGTTCCAAAAAGCAAGAAGGGGAAATTTCTAGGAAGGAATAGAGGAGCTCATATAATTGTTTCGATTATTAACATTGTATTTGAATTGGCCTGAGATACTATTATTCTTAAGCATGTAAAAGCTTTTACTAAGTTTACAGAAGAAGGTCAAGAGGGGAGAAGGGTCAGGGAAGCTTTCGGAGGTAGATAAGTTTGAGAATTTTTTAGTTAGATATTATACTTGAATTAAAATTTTTGTATGCACTATTTAATATAAGAAGCTTTTTATAATAAGACATTAAAGTTTTACTATATTTCCTTACTTTCGTATTTTTACATATTATTACGAATAGTAATCCAGCATTACGACAGGACAACATAATCGACAGGATCCAGGATTTTGTTCAGGAAGGGGGTTTACAAAAACGTAAAAAAATGTGTTTCTATGCATTACAAGCCGAACAAACACTTCAGGGGCGGGGGTTAAACCCCCCTAACACCCCTGAATAGGGCCTTGATTATAATCCTAGGTCATCGTCATAATATTCAAAATATTGTAAAGCAGTCAGTTTATCTTTCTGTTAGATCCTGGTAGACTATTTAGGAGTGATGGGAAGATGAATAGAAACTTAAATTGAGATTCATGGTCTTTCAAAGAAATCGGAATCGTGTCAGAATTAAGTATATTTTTAAGATTTTTACAATAATTCCAAAAGGTAGTTCAGCTTTTCTTAAAAAAAGAAACAAACAAAAAAACTACATCTTTTTATCAAATTAACTCAATTCTCAGGTTAACTATTACTTAAACTCTCCGAGACTGATCAAATTTGTGTGCACCAGAATCGCTAAACTGCTTAATTAACTGCATTATTATGAAACATATCTAATCAAACTATGAGAGAACTTCAACTTCAACTTTTTCATTATTCAACTTAAAAAATACAAAAACAATATTATGCCCCAGAACGATCACTCTGCCTTGAAAATACACGTTTTTGTTATCGATTTCTTTTATTTATTAGTATTACTAATGAGTATTCAGTCGCAAAGTGACTGTTAATACTGACAAAAAATATTGTAATATTATTACTGTTTTGTAATTTTGGACATATTGTTATACGAGAAACAACATATTGTTAGTTAGAAATTGGATTTTTATAAGTATTTGGCTTAGTATTTGCCTTCCGGTATGATCAAAACTATTGGCAAGTATCATATCATATTGTACTATTATACTATAAGCATGACAGTATATTATTTTATTGTTCATTATGAATGAACATTCGTTCATTCATGATTCGTTTATCTTTTACATTTGGAGAAACCTTTCATTAAGTGCTGATTTTTTCTCAGAACAAGCAGAAGGGGGGAAGAAACCCCCCGAAAGTGCCGTATTGTACCCGCGGGTATTCAGTTACCCGTAAATTGCGGGAAATAGGTGAGGGGGTCCTTACGCTTCCCTTGTTCTTGGGTTATTTCAGTAACTAGGGTTACCAGTTAAAGCAGTGGCTATCCTGACAGTTTTCTGTGCCATCAATATGCAAATTAAGTACAGGAAACATTTCTTCACCCCTGTATACGGTGGCGCCATCTACTTTTTTGAACTTGGTGACTTAATCTTCTGACGAAGTCACCAGATGCTGCTACCGCCCCTTTTTTAGATGTCAGCACTGTTCACAGTAGAGCTACTTCTAAGCCTCCCATTAAAACGAGTCACGGTTGCAGAAGTGGTAAACGCGTTTCTGAGAGGAGGAATCCCCTAGTGGAACCGAGTAACTTATCCGCTCTAAGTGACACCCGCGCCAATGTAGGCAGACCGACTGAATCGAGTCTCACAGACTTACCCGTAATCGAACGCTTCGACAGTTTGCCCGTTAACGACTATGCCAATGAGCCGCCTCCTATCCTAAGACCTGTTACATTCAACGCTCGTCGTGCCCTTCCTAACTTCCTCGTTTGCAACACTAGATCGCTGTGCAACAAAACAGAAGATTTTAAAGCCGTTATTCGCCAGAATAACATTGCCATAGCAGCCGTTACTGAAACATGGAACCTCGATGAAAATACAGGTCGTGTGGCTAGATACTCTGTGTTCTTGAACACTCGCTCTAATCGTGGTGTATCGAAACTTGGGGCGGTGTTGGTCTGTTTGTAAGAGAAGATATACCCTGTAAACTCCTTTCTGATCTAGCTAATCCAGACCATGAAGTAATCTGGGCGATGTGCAGACCGACTTACTTGCCCCGCTTATACTCGTGCATAATTGTGGCATCAGTATATTACCCAGAAAGTGCAAAGAATCGCCGAGACCTTGTCACTTGCATAAGACTGTTGATGTGCTTCGGATCCACTATAGTAATCCTACTTTTATCATAGCAGGCGACTTCAACCAGACGAAAAAAGGCTGGCTTTCATCCAGTCTATCCCTTAAACAAGTGGTTCACATGCCTACTCACGTCTCAGGCAGCATTCTGGATCTCATTCTTACGAACTGTGAGTCCTACTACTGTAATCCTGTTTCTCTCGGACCAGTGGCCAAGTCCGACCATTTTGCTATTCTGTGGAAAGCCCACAGTTCATTGCCCAAGCCTAAACTAAGCCGCGTGGTTACCCACCCGCTAACGGACTCTGCCATTCGAGCCTATGGTCAGTGGATAGGCAATTATGATTTCCCAGAAGTTGACGGAGATTCAAGCATCCACGAAAAGACTAAAAGATTCAGTGACATTCTGTACTCCAAATACACCGAAATCTTCCCCACCAAGTCAGTTACCATTAGTGAGTTTGATAAGCCATGGATTACCCCTGCCATAAAGAAACTCATCCGTGAGAGATGCCACCTATATTTTATTGGTGATGTAGTAAACGCAAAGAAACTACGAAATTACACCGTCACTGTAATACGGAAGGCCAAACTTCAATATGGCCGTTTATCAGTGTCACCTATGCGCGTCAATAATCCAAAGAAATGGAATCAGTCTGTTCGAAAAATGTCGGGAAAATCCACTACCTCTAGTGTGAGAATATTGGACGATAGTGGCAAACTTCTCACTGCGACAGATGTGAAATCCTTCTTCACTGAAATCTGCACAACCCACCCTCCACCCACCGAGTCCAAAAAAGCCGATCTCTTGTACGGCTGCTCAGAAGAGGAAGTTATTGAAGTCACTGAAGAAGACGTCTTCAAAGAATTAATGAAAATTAAGCCCAACAGTGCATCCTATCCTTCGGAACTTCCTGTAAAACTTGTTCGTGAATACGCCCCCTTCATTGCCAGGCCATTATCCGTGTTGATTAACCTGTGTTTCATGCTTGGTACTTTCCCAGATATTTGGAAAAAGGCATATATCCGGGTTATTCTGAAGTCGGGCCCCCCTAAAGCATGTGATGAATTGCGTCCTATCTCGATAACCCCCTGCCTGGCTAAAGTTACGGAAGCATTTGTACTCCGTCGATTGCTCGGCCAAATCAGTTCTTCTATCGATAAGTACCAGTATGGTGGACTCCAGGAGTGCAGTACTACAATTTATCTAGTGCGTATGTATGATTGTATACTTACATGGCTGGATAAAGGTAATCGGTTCCTAGATCTAGGTGGAATAGACTTCCAAAAAGCTTTTGATTTCATTAACCACCTGATTGCTGGCCAAAATTTGAAGATAATGGGTGCGAAAAAGCGCGTGTTATCCGTGATTATGGATTTCTTATCTAATAGGAAACAGCGTGTTTATGCCCTGTTTGAGGGGAATTCTGACTCCGATTGGACAGGTATGACATGTGGAGCTCCACAGGGCACAAAGTTGGCTGCCATTGTATTTATAGCCGTGATCAACTACCTACTAGTCAAATATGAGGATCATTACAAGTTTATAGACGATATCTCTTTTCTATTGAAATACTTAGTTGAAAACGGGATTGTTAAGAAAGAGTTCAGTGACGATTTCTTCGATGCGTTTATTGCCGAGTGCAATATCTCTAAATTGATCATTAACACGAATAAGTCAAAGGTCTTACGCTTTAATCCGTTGAAGCGCACATTCAGCCAGCCAAATGTTCCGTTTCCGATTGTCGACTCAATAAAGATTTTGGGAGTTACTTTTTCAAGTGATTGTTCTTTCGGCTTGCACGTTGAAAATGTTGTTAAAAACGCAAATGCATGTCTGCTGTCTTTGAGTACAATGCGTAGATTTGGCTGTGATGTCCAGTGCTTATTGTTAGCTTATCTTACATACGTCCGTCCAGTTCTGGAATATGCAAGCCCACTATGGGGGCCTGCAGCACTGCGAACTGTATACCTCATCCAAGAACTTGAGTCGGTGCAAAAGCGAGCCGTGTTCATTATTATTGGCGATCGACAAATGTCTTATGGTGAAGTGCTTGTTAAACTCGACCTCCCCACGTTGGCCCAAAGATACGAGCAGACTATCCTGAGGTTTGGGAAGTTTCTTCTCTCTAAACCCCAGCATCGAGACATCTTACCACCTACTGCACCGCCCAACAACCGTACGCGTCACCAAAATAAACTGGTTCCAGTAGCTTCACGCACGAACCGCCACGCAAATTCGTTTGTACCTTTTTTTACGGAATTACTAAACAAAGCCGAGTGATATTTTCTTCTTTTTTTTTGTGTTAATTTGTTATTTAGCATAGTGAAACAACGCAAATTAGCTGTTAGCTACGATGTTGTTTAAATAAACCTATCTCTCTCTCTCTCTCATTCAGTTTGTTGTATGTATTGCATATTGAGTTCATTCCTTATTATGTATCCAAATCATACTTTGAATTTGTTTTGGTACAAAATAAAAAACGCATAACCACTAGGCTTGCAGGTAGATGCTATCTCTGAGGGGACACGGCTTTGAAAAATAGGCAAATCATATTGAAACTTAAAATATTGCAAGAAAATAGCATGAGTCTCGATATCCTTGGGCTTGTTACAGGAGTATCATTTTCCCCTTCATGGGCACCTGATTAAGAAGACAAAAGTGATATACTTATTTTTTGTTAATTATGAAGCTGGCTTGACAATTAACTGGGCTTCTGTCTTACAAAGTACACAAAAAAGATATCTTTGCGGCGTTGGGCATTTTTTTTTCTCGAGAAAATGCTGTATTTTTCCGACTATAACCAAAGTATTGACAGAATTGTCAACGTTTGTATATTTGTGGTCTTCTAAGCGGTCAGGCAGCGGTTCTGAAACCACTAAGTGGTTTCAACCACTCTAAGTGGTTTCAACCACTCTAAGTGGTTCTGAGTCGGTCCTGGTTTTAGTTTGGAGGAGTCCCTTTGAAACAACTCATTTTTACAGTAATTCCGTTACAAGTGAAGAAAGATTCCAATTCGTGAGCAAAAAAGGTCTACAAAATCACTGAGAAGTCACCAATTAATAATTTATTTTCATTCATTAACTGCGTTCTCTATTTCATTTTAATAAAAATATAATTTCAAAAATTACAAAATGATTATAACCGGATCGGTAGTGACCAATGCAATGGCGATCCCGAGTATCCAGATATATAAGACTTGAAAACATCGTTACATGAATCAATTTACAAACCGTTCATCATAAAAAAGGGAGTTGCTTCGTTCCCTCTGGTAGGCCTACTTTTGACTTAAATTCAGAATACAGTTAGTTGATGCTTGGAATCAATTAGTCATTGAATAAAAAAAATGCAAACTATTGACGTAGCCAGGAGGTACAGCCCATTTCAATGCTAATTAGACTAAATTTACTCAAATAAAGCCCTTTAGTGAGGTCACCGTCATTTTCTGTGACCTTCCTAGCAATACCACTGACGAAAAGAAACTTTTTACTGACACTCAACTAAATTTTGGCATTTATTTTTGTTATTTGTTTCCTAGGCTGAAAGTTAGAGACAGGAAATTTAATCATCAACTGCTGCATGAAACATTTCTAATGTGAACTTAATTATATGATTAAATGTAACTGCAAGTAAGAAGCGACATTAAAACTTAAAACGAACAGAAAGTATTCCGTATATGAAAGGGGTTGTCCCCTCCTCAACACCTCGCTCTTTACGCTAAAGTTTGCCTCTTTGTCACAGTTCTACTTTTTAAAACAATAAAAGACTCGTTAAGATTCTATGACTTTTAGGGGGTATTTCCCCCTATTTTCTAAAATAAGGCAAATTTTCTCAGGCTCGTAATTTTTGATGGGTAAGCCTAAAATTGATGAATCATATATTTAAAATCAGCATCAAAATGCAATTCTTTTGATGTAACTATTGGTATCAAAATTCCGTTTTTTAGAGTTTCAATTACTATTGAGCCGGGCCGCTCATTACTACAGTTCTTTACCACGAACTGTTTGATTTGGCTACATAAAGTCTTGTAATTGTTAACAACATCAAGAAAAAGTATTCTTTGTACAGAGAATCTGATTAGAATGGAGAAAATTCCGGCTCCGTCAAATCACTACTATTTAGCCTTTGTGTTACCCCAAAGGTGATACAGAGTTGATTGTGTACAAATTAAAATAGAACTACATGGACTATGTAGTTACAACTACAATCACTAAAATATAACTACAACCACAACATAAATTACAAAGCCAGAGTGTGAAGAAAGGATCCTTATAGATTATATTTTTGTTGGACTAATATATTCCAGAACAGGATCCCCGGTATCTTCATTATAGAAAAGACATGTAAAAACTAATCAAGTTTTCTATCTTTCAAATTAATCAAGTATTATAAAATAATAAATCATGGCAATAAAAAAATACATTATATTTAACTTACTTTTCATAACTCTTTCAGGGAGGTGGATATTGGGAGGGGGTCGCTGTGAGACCTGAATAAAGGCTTTTGTAGTTTTGATCAGCTCTTTAACGGTGGCTCCAGCATTGCCAATAAGACGTCCCACAGTTTCCACTGGAACAATCATCTTTAGCTAGAAAGAAATATCAATATTGTTAACAAAAGGAGTATTTCCCCTGAAACATATGAATTTTCAACAACCTGCAACTCTCCAAGATGATCATATTGTAGAAATTTTAAGGCATTATGGATAGAATCAAATTTTAGAAGAGATTTCTTAACAGCTAATCAAAATCTTACAACAATAGCCTTGCATAATGTGGCAATAATCCCTTGCTTGAACAGAGGATTTAGTGGCAATATAATCTCATGCTCTTATTCCCCACAAACAATTAATTTACTATATTACTTCCATTATTGCTCATTCGTATTTCATCCTTTCGAAGTAAATAAATTTAAAGATCTTTTTTACTTCCTTGTCTATACGCAATCATAGTGAACAATCTCTGTCTGCTTATAAAAGCAATAGTATCAAAACCGGATCACCTGAATCACGGTTTCACATGGTACCACATTTTAATACACGGTCCACAACTGCAAGTGGCCAATACACTTCAGCTTTGGTGATGCAGTTTCCACAAGCAAATTAAGTCCTCCATGGTCATATTATACACTGTACATCTAATGAAAACACACATCATGAGGTAGTTTTTTTTTAAGTGATTTCAAAATCTTATGAATTCTCCCTTGCATCTACAACCTGCATGGATCAAGCTTCTGACAAAGTCTGTGGCTCATAATCCCCCCCAACTTTTCATAGACCCTTGCACCCAGCATATCTGTATCAAAGTAACTGATTCACCCGATGAGGTGCAAATTCTCACAGATTACCTTATGTAGTAGCTAGGTTCTTGATTATGAACAATAATATATATGAACTTTCCCTTGCACCCAGCATATGTGTATCAAAGCAATTGATTCACCCGATGCAGGTATATATTACCTCATGTAGTAGTTAGGTTCATTCACCCGATGAGGTATGAATTCCCAAGGCCTACCTCATGTATTAGCTAGATTCATGGTTGCAAAAAATAATGTATAACTGAACTGTCCCTTGCACTAAAAAAGTAAGGTTACATGAGGTTGATGAACTCTTGCAATTCAATTCGTTAAAGGAGATCGTTACAGGAAGTCTACTGTATCGTCGGCAAGAGGATCTGCTGTTTTCACCATGCCATCATTAGTATAGTTTCACGATCACTTTACAAATCTCCTTTAGATGTGAATCATCAGCTGTCAGACAAATCGTACTACGAAATGAAACTGTGTCAGTACCCTTGGGATTCAACAAAACAGAATCTATCCCTCGAGTCCGCCTGGGACTTTTTAAAGACCATAACAGCAAGAACTAAAAGTGAAAGAATAGCAAGAGATTTGGACAGTAGAGTAGGCACTGGGACAAAAACGTCTGACACAGTTTGGCACCTTTCTCTGTAAACGATTCACCAGAATGAATTTAAATATGCTGTGAACAATTGATTTCCAGGTGTTCAGCTGGGATATCCTGTATCTTTATCTTCAGGTACTTTAGCTTATCCTGAGTAGACGCATGAGGACCACAATGTACTGGGACTGCTTCCTGAAGATCCATACCCACATAAATAGTTATTAGACAACTATTTCAGCTAAGGCAATCAAATTTAAAATTATCCAAGACAGGTGCTTCATTAATGACAAATGAGCTGCTAGTCAAGATGATTTTATAAACAGTATATCGTTCCCCACAGCCATGTACTCTTGCAAACATTAAAAAAAAAAAAAAAAAAAAAAAACATGTTACAGAAGAATATGTACACAGGACAGACAGCTCAAATAGTTTAGCATGTGAGTGGTCCTTGATGAAACCAATATACATACTGATATTTTGTAAAGTATCCAGGGATTTAAATAAGGATAGAAAGGCATTAACAAACAACATTACTCTAAACTCAATTTTTGATCTAATTTGATGTTGGTACAAATCCTCTTAGATTTTCCTCAGTCATCCCGATTTCGAGGCTACACGTCCTTCTAGCAGCGACTTTTTGGAGATTAACTCCTTTTAGAGTCTTTTTTTGTTCTTGCCAATTCCAATTTACGGTATTGAGAAGAAGTTGTACTGAAAGAGCCAAATCAAGTATGTTTATCACTCACGTGCAAATGGGAGAATAAAGTGTATCGAGCCTAATGGCTAAATACGGTTGTAACAAAACTAAGTTTAAGAATATTAATCACAGAGAACTGTATTTCCACTTTACACTCGTTTATCGTAAAAGTAACTAGAAATCCTGGAAAAAACATGATATTTAGGATGGGTGAAACTAAAAAAATAGACCATGTCTGAATATTGAGTACTCAACAATCCTAGGACTATTTCTTTCTTCTTTAAGATATTTTCATTTCTCCCTTCAATAGGCATGACAACAAACCAGAACTTGCACACCATATTTCAGTATAATTTTCCTTTAAACTACAAATCAAAGAAGACTCTTAGAAGAAAATACTGATCTCTTTACAATAGACAAAAAGGATAAAATACTCAGGAGCCATTGCTGGCACACAAGACGTCGAATCAACGTTTCAGTTGCATGGTATTTTTTACAGGGACAGGTAGCAGGCTTGTCGCCCAACCATGCTGCAGTTGAGATAGAACCCTGGGCCACGTATTGACAAGAAGAGTCGTATTGACACCAATCCACCAATACACACATATGTATATAAATTTCTACAAAAAAAAAACATACCCAAAAATGTTATGAAACTACAACATTCCAACAAGGTCAATTTGAAGGACTGCATTGCTTAGAATATTCTTTCTTAGAATTTTAGACCCCAACCCCCTTCTCTCCGAAATCTGCTGATACACCCTGGCCCTAGGCTTGGACCTGTGACCAAGCCTCTATTTATGTGTCACTTAAAGAGCTCCGGAATTCTCTTGTTTGCCAGATATGATTGAACAATCAAAAGACCAAAGATGTTATATTTGCCTAAAAAAGGAAAGAAAAAAATTATGTCAATGGCCCAACTAATGCAGATGTACACACCCTTATGACTTGCTAGATTAGGTGAATTTACTGCAAAAAAGTATAGTCCTTCAGTAGAAACATCATCAAATTCAGTTGAAAAGGGGATGCATTGCAAAAACAACATTTATAAAAAGTTATAAAATTAAAACGGGGACAGTGTATCCTTATGGACAAAACAGAATTTCTTCAGCCAAAGACCCGCCACCAATCCAAACTGAAACAAAAAGTGCAACAAATGTCTTCAGCAAAAACAAGTTCAAAACCATTTGAAAAAAAAAGATGCATTCCATTGATAACATTTATGAAAAGTTCGAAATTCCCAAGCAGGGGAAATTTTGTATTCTTATAGAAAAAATTTCTTCAACAAAATCCACCCCCTTCAATCATTATTGAAATAAAAATTTGCAATGTATGCCTAAAGAAAAATTAAAAGAGCCGTAAAACTACAAAAATACAAGAAAAAGAAATTAGTCACAAGAAATTTAAAAGAAAACAATCTATCTTAGAGAAGTACTGATTTTAGTAGATTTGGAACGCAAATTCAGCTATTTTTATGGTATTATTTAACCGTTACCGTTTGTTTAACCTTAAACGTTATTTTATCAAACTGTTACCTTTTATTCATTATTGAAAGTGGCGTAGTTTTATAGAAGCACATTTTGCAGTGAAGTTCATATTAGACAACAGAGTTGGACAGTTTTTTTAAAATAAAAAAAGAAGCAAATTTCAAGTGCAATCTTAGAAATTTCATTTAAGATAAACAAACAATTTATGTTTGATTTACAAATACTATATTTGATAATTTTCACACTAAAAAAAACCATTAATGTAAGCATTAAAAGCAAGGACATGACATCTTTTAATTTGAGCCATATTCTGAGACTATTAGTTTTTTCCAAATGATGACATAGCAAATCTAAGTCATATATTTGTCATGTCATATTTTGATTTACGTGGAAATTAGAGTCATAATTCATAAATTAAACAATAGTTCCCTCTTTGCTTTGATTATTGGGTTACTTATACCTAGATATGTTCACCACTTTCTCACAATTACCAAAACAAACCCAAACATGATGATACCAGCAAGGATATTAAAGGTCGACTAAAAATGTTGTGCTTAATGTATCATAAGTTTCTTGCAGAAACTTGAAAAAAAATTAAATGAGGAAATATAGAAATGCTTTTTGAAATAAAAGGAATTATTATAACAAATCCAAAAAGTAAATGAACTTTGCAAAGTTGTCTAAAAAAGGGAAGAAAAAAGAAAAAAAGGGTGAGATTTGCTCATGAACCTCATAACGATGGAATTGTTGATCCATTCGCAGTTGTTTATTCTCTCTGGATTCTAGAAAAACCACTTTATCCATGTAGTAAGTTCGTATGAATTCTGTTAGGCGTTCTACAGTTCCTTTCATTATGCAAACACGATCATTTGTTCCTGCAAATTCAAGAAAAAAGAATTGTAACATGAACTTACAAAAGCATATAAATTAAGAATTTGCTCAAGTAGTGATTAGATATGAAATGTTTTGTCTATTAGCTGGACTTCGTAGTAAACTGGCTGGTATTCAGAGCAGAAAAATAATCTGCCAGAACAATTATGCTCGACTTTTTTCTTCATTAAACAGACCCCATAAAAGTCAACCAAAAAAGTAGTAATGCACAAAAATATCATAATGTGTATTTTCTTAAGTGATTATTTAAAAAAAAAAAAAAAAAAAAAAAAAAAATTTAGTAATCTAACTCCACCTCAAGAATGATAAATATTTGCATCTATCATGACTACAATATAAACACTTGTTCTAAAAAACCTAGAGAGGAGCAACCTTCTATGCCATAAATGAAAATAATTTCAATATATCCTCCAGTAGCTCAAACTACATTTTTGAACAAGAACTATGCTACTAGTGACACATTCAGTTGCAAAGCCACAACAAAATTTTTTCAAAGTGATACAGAGATCTGAATGAGAAATAAAAACAAGTCATAATTATTTTTTTGGACTAAAACATAAAAAAATCCTTATATATATGCATATATTAAGAATACAAAGAGGTTTTTGTCTTTAAGCTTGTGTGTTCCAACAACTAGCCAACTTAACATTCAATTAAAACAGTATTCAAAAAGAAAACTTTCCATTATGACAGGCCATGTAACAAAAACAAAAAGGGGTTTTGATCCATACAACCATATCTACGAACAGGAGCGAGAGAAAATGGGCCTAACTAACTAACTAAAAAAAAAAAAAAAAAAAAAAAAAAAAAAAAAAAAAAAAAAAAAAAATGGCTGCAATTTTTTTTTGACCCCTTCACATTCCTAAGAAAAGTTACTAAGACCCCAGAGAGTTACACTGTAGTCCACCAATGTATATAGCCTTAAAAAACCAATTAAACTGATCAATATCACGACTTCAATAGAGGAAAATATAAAGATAATGAGATAAACAAATATTTAATTCCTTACAAACATAATATGAAACAAAGAGTGCAGTATTGAAAAAGTATACATGGCTAAAACAGGTACAAGACAAGTCCAGGGATCTTGTTCCCAAGGCCCAGTCACTGTAATCCCCATTGCAAGTGCTTCAAGATCCTGGTCCTGTTTACTACCCCCCCAAAAACTAACATATCAAATTCGTACATATGCACATTGAGCCCCCCCCCCCCCAAAAAAAAACAATTCTTTTACTAACCCTCACAAAGGTACACCTTTCATAGTTTTCAACATCTAGATCAATGACAAATATGGAGGGAGGGGGGGATTATCTTGCAATTTAGGCACAAATCTTTTCCTCAAGACCTTCATGGCAAAGAGTTCATTCATTGTATACTGAGGAGCAGGAACAATCACAGCCACATTTAGGTTAGCCATGGCCAGTTGTCCATGGAATTTACAATTGAATGAAGATCTTCTCCATCCAATTATATCCTAAATGTATTAGAAGCTTGAAATACACTGAAAAAACAGCCAATGTATTATTATGAAACTATTTAACATTGTTAACAAGGACTTGGACATCTCTCTTAACATACCCAACCAAGCCACCTGAATTTGTCTATCTTTACAGCTCATATTTTACTCTTTACTACGAAGAGAGAAATCTTTCCAATGAGCAAAGGTGAGCCCCAAAATATACTGAGTGGAATTATCTCCAGACAAACTAAAACTGTAGCCATATAGGGTATTTAAGCAGAATGGGTATTAAAACTAACTGCAACTCTAAGCTGGGTCTAGTTTATACTGACTGAGTAGGTGTCATACAAGTGAATTTGTTACATTTTTTACTTCTACAAAATCAGCATTCCTAAAGTTAACCCCAAAGAGGACAAAATCACAAATTCATCTTCTTACCTCACAAAATTTTACTAACAATCAATCAAAGCCAATCCTAGACCAATGATTTCCAACTATAAAGGAATGATGTTTAGGTCTCAATTACACAATCTTTAATTTTTTGAACTCCAACATACTAAAAGAACTAAAGTAAACATTCAAATTTCCAAAGAAAAAAAAAAAAATGTAAAAAATGCTATTAATAACAAAATCCAAAGTGGAAAACATACCTGGATAAACATCAGTAGACTTAGACAGCCTAATTCTTATCCCAAGCTCCTTTTGAAGTTTTTCAATTGTTTCACCTCCTTTGCCAATAACAAATCCAGCCACAGGGGAAGGAATAAGAATTTTCGCAAAAACAATACCTGCAAAAAAAGAAAAAAAAAAGAAGAAAAATTCCACCTTGCTGTAGATTGTGTAAATTATACAACATTGGGGATTTGAGTTTTATGAAAGAATAATTATAGGCAAATAGTTATGAAAAAAAAAACAACAAAAAACAAAAAACTGAAGAAAAAAACAATCTTACAGATTGAAATACCATAATGAAAAAATAAGTCTCTGAATGCATTGATTATACAAAGGTAAAAGAAGAGTTTAAGGAAAAAAAAATTCCTGGGTTAGTTGAATAAGAACACACACTACTTAACCTTACATCCCCCAAAAAATCTGAGAGCACAAAAGAGGCTAAATATAAGAAAACTAGCAAAGAAAAGGATTTCACCAAGCACAAAATGACCAGAAAGAGGATGAAAAGATTGGTAAAGTCTACTTTCACTAAATATAAAGAAAACCCAGCAAATTATTGCAATGGAAATCTGAGAGCTTTCAACCAAAACTGCAAATATGCTAAACAAATCTTTCTTCACACACTTCTGTGGGGAGAACCATAATGGTCAACTGACATCATTCAGCCAGTGGATAAAGGGATCCAAGCTAACCTTTCCATCCTTGACTAGGCTAGGGCACTTGAAAAGGTACCACATTCAGACTGAAGCTTAAGATAGAATATCAGCAATTTAATGAAGAAGTCACAGATTGGGCCATGGCCTACCTGATGGATGGAATAAAGTTGTTTATACCTCTGTGCCATACTAGTTTATTCTAGACCTAAACCTGTAAAATGTAAAGTTTCCCAGGACACTCAGCTTGGCTCTACACTGTTTAACATTTAAATTGATAATGCCCCATTATTGCACAAACAAAATGACCCTAATGATCTTTGAGACAGGATAGACAATCAGATTGAGTTCTGTTAGCATACCCTCTCAGCTGTTGCAAATGAGGGGAGATGTCATGGCACCAAAGGAACATTTGTCAGCTGCAACCAAAATATAATAAAGAAGTTGTACACCTTCATGGTATACCCAGTACTTTAATTTCAGCATTAATTTTGCTCAATTATAGTACATAACCATAGTACATAATCACTTCTATAGGAAACATGTTGATAAAAATACCATTAGATTCCTTATTTTATGCAGTATAACAGAATACAGAACACCTAGAATTGGGTCTATTGAAATGGAAACATGTTAAGAAAACAATTTTTATATTGTAATGTACAGAAAAAATACAGAATTTTTTTTTTGAAAATGATACCACTAAAATTAACACCTCCCTAATGTGCAAATAAACAATCCAAATTTTACATTTCTTATGCATTACTCTTGTCTCAACCCATGTATCTACTGCAAATTCAAGAAACAGAAAAACATATGGGAATTACACAACTTGGCATACATATTTGTATATGGAGGGAGGTGAATAAGAGGAGGATAAAGTAAAGTGAAATTGTTTTTCAATATTCAACTACACTTTTCCTTTTTAATAGCTCTAATTCTAGACTTGTACCTTTAAATATAATTTTAATATAATATAATATATATTAATATAATATAATTTAAATATAATTTTTTCTTTTCTGACAACACACCCCCCTCTGGTGGTCCCAAATATAACCCTAAGTAGTAAATTTTTGATGAACCCTATTTTCTTTCTTAAGATTCTTGACTCAAGATGTAAAAAAATAAGCCAGTAAATTTGGGCAGTTTAAATTACTGACATAATATTTGGGCTATATATTTGCACAAGAGGGTAAATAATAGTGAAGCTGCAGTTGGAATGCATAACGTAACTACAATTATTCTGTATATAATGAAGTAAGAATTGTTATTTTTAACCCTTTAATATGGTTCTAAACCAGCTACTGACACCCACTGAAAAAGCAACATCCCCCCCCCAAAAAAAAGTTTTCATCATTTTCTTCCCTATGCTTAACATACAGCAACATTACTAGCTCAGTTGGATCTAGCTATTAACACAAAGCATAGATTAACTACTACCAATCTAAGAATTTTGCAAGGATTTTGATTTTTTAAAGACATCTAATTCTTATTAGTAATTAGATGAAATTTTGTTCAGCCTAAGGGATGGTATAGATTTTAAATGGTTGGTTTAGCTAAAACAATCCCCTCAATAATAAAACATAGTACAGTCTTTTCTGGTCATAGCAAGTCTATTTCCCAACATTCTTTTTTTTACCTAAACATTAAACTGGTCAGAAACTGGATGGATGACCATGTTGTAAAGTTGGTTTGGAGCCTTTTCTCTTGAATGGTGGTCATACAGCTTGTAAAGCAAATAAAAGCAAATATTATTTAATCCAACATTTTTCACGTTTCTGTAACCTTTCAAACTAAAAAAAAAAAAAAAAAAAAAAAAAAAAAAAAAAAAAAAAAAAAAAAAAAAAAAAACTTTCACAATGGCCAAATTTTCTCTACAATTTTTCTAGGATTTAATCAAATAATTTTACCATGGACAATCTTAATTTAGAAAAAAAAATTAACTTTTCAAACAGTTCATGGTACCACATTGTAAGTAAGGAACAATGTGGCTCTATAGCAACCAAATTACAAAAAGAAAAAACACAAACAGAGTTTTGATACTAACAGATATATAAGAAGAAATGGCTTGTTAATGCTGATTCCAAATATATAAGTTTCATTAAGTTTAGTATTACCTATCAAAGTGTACAAGCCTGAAAACATTTGCCTGGTTTTTAAAAAACAGGAGACACCTGCTAAAAGTAAAAAGCTTAATGGAAATCTCACCATTAGATTCAGTGTATTTGAGGACCCTGTTATAGAGGTTTCAAGTGCCTTTCTGCAAAAATTTGGAATTTTATATTTTCTGTCAGAAGATCATGGATGCATGTTTATTTGTTTTGTTCCCCAGGAATGATAGTATCAAACCATTTCTGATACAAATAAATGTTAAATTTGGATTCAGGATGCAATTCTGACTGGGATACTAAACCAGCTACCAACACCTATTCAATAAAGCAATATCCCCCCCCCCCAAAAAAGAAAACAACTTCTTCCTCATAGATTTTTCTTTGGAATGGCATTCTTCATACTTTTCTTCCCCATGCTTAATGTATGGTAGCATTTCTAGCTCAACTTGATGAAGCTATTGACTCAAAGTACAACCTAGCTTTTGCCAATTTATGAACTTTGCAAGGATTTGAATTTTTTTGTAAGTTTTCTGAGGAATAGAGTAGTTTTTAATAGGACAGTATTTTAAACAATAAAAAAAAAAAAAAAAAAAATCCTCACAATAATCTGACAGGGTCAGTTCTCTGGTCTCAGCAAACTTATCTCCCAGCATGGTTACTATCTCTAACCTAAGCAGAAAACTGGTTGGAAACAGGAAGGATGACCATATTATATAAATGGTTTGGAGCCCTTTTTCTCTAATTGCAGACATAGACCTAGCTTATAATCTTTAAAACAAAAATTATAGGAAATTTCATTTGATTTAGTTTTATTCAGGGTATTGATGATGCTAAGGCACTGCCTCAAATTTTATTGTTTTCTCCTTTCCACCCTTTTTTTACATTTCAATAAACTTTCACATAAAAAAAACTTTTTTCACATTTGCAGTTTCTTTGCCATTTTTCAAGGCAAAATTTCTGCCATTTGTCATCTTTAAGGAAAATCTTCTTTAAAACTCTTTAAACATTTTGTGGTAACAAACTATGAATAACAAGCAACATGGCTCAATAGGAACCAAAATGCTAAAAAACAGAATTCTGATACTAATAGACATGTCAAAAGAATTGGTTTATCATGCTGATTCCAAATATATAGGCATAAGTTAAATAAGTCTAGTGTACTGACCAATGGCTATAAGACTGAGAAAATTTCCCTAGTTTTTTTAAAACAAGAGCTAAGAGCTCATATGGTATGAGCTATAGCAAAATTCTAAGAATCAACAGATTGCTTTAAAAGGAAAATCAGAGGCTAGCTGCTGGTCAGGATTTAAAATAAGAGCTGTGAGTTACAAGTCATTATAAATATCAAAATTCATTAAGATCCAATCACCCACTTGTAAGTTAAAATAACTCAATTTTCCCTCTCCCTTCAGTCCCCCAAGATGGTCAAATTGGGGAAAACGACTTTATAAAGTTAATTTGTGCAGCTCCCTGACATACCTACCAATTTTCATTGTCCTAGCATGTCCAGAAGCACCAAACTTGCCAAAGCACTGAACCCCACCACCTAACTCCAGCAAAGAGAGTGGATCCAGTTTGGTTACATCAATCACATATCTACAACATTTATAAGCATTTTCTAAGATTTCCAGTTTCCCCCTCCAACTCCCCAAATGTCAAATATCTTGTTGGGATTTGAAATAAGAGGTCTGAGACAATAACAAATCCATGTGGCTGCATAAATTTGAACCCTGGATATATATGTATTAAACTGTGAGATAAAACTGTTTTTCTTTGTTTTTTGCATTTTCCCTGGTCTTGTATTACCCTAGGTGTTGATTTGAGGGACCTACCTCAGTGCTGTGATTGATATATTTAGACTTTTGGGCAATTCATTTTATTTTCAATTCTCCAGGGAATCGCACATCTTCCCGTTCTTCATTAAGCACTATCAGTGTTGAATTTTTCCACCCAGCGTTGAAGCTCATTCTGAAATTATGGCGTCCAATAGCTCAAAACACCCAAAACCCACAACACCCAAAAAAGGAGTCAATAAGTGGGCTGTCTCTGGTTTTGTTCAGAGTGAGTCCTCGCCAGCCATTCAGTGTGATGAATGTTATAAATGGCTCTGTGCAACATGTCTAGGAATGAGTACAGCCGAATACAACATTTTCTGCAAAATGAATGAAAGACTTGGAAGTATTTGGACATGCCCATTATGTAAAACAGGTTCCAGTAAGCCTGATGTTCCAAATATAGTGAAAAGCACTCTCGACTCCCATTGTAGTGAAATGCATGACATGTTTGCTGGTTTCAGATCTGATATGCAGACTTCTTTGGACACTGTGAGGGCTCAGGTGGAAACACTTGAGATGGCTATACAATCAAAGGTTTCCATAGATGATGTGCAGAAACTTGTGGAAAATTCTACAACCACCCATCTTGAAACAGACGTCTGCAAAATAGTGAGACAAGAGCAGGACAGAAACAGAAGACGACTTAATCTGATTGCCTATGGTGTTCCTCGGGCTATTACCAACTTGAAACATCTACCTAATGGTAAGAATGCAAGTACCATAGACAGACCCAACCCAATCCTTTTTTCTATAAATGATTACAAAATAAAAATGGATATATTGAAGGCCTCAAGAGCAAGGAGGGGGAGTATCTCCTTCTTTGCTGATGTATCCAATGAAGACAGCAAGAGAAGGAAAGAACTAGTTGAAGAGATAAAGAGGCGTGCAGCAGCCAGTGAAAAAAACCTTGTCATCCGTGATGGCGCCATTGTGTCAAAAAACGTGATCCCCTGGGGGAGGTAGTCCCCCCCCCCCTTGCTTGATGGTTCACTAGACTTACCCATATCCCTTGTAAATAGTGTAAATAATGCATCAAGCCTAGCCAGAAAGACTTCTATAAGTTCAACCTTTGTCTCCACGGCTTTGGTTTTGAGCTCTGTCTCTCCATCAAGTGCTGCATCTGATTTGTCTGAGACCAACTACATCACTGCTAGTTTGGGTGACGAAAATCCATATCAGAGTTACAAAGCCAGAACTAGCAACAGCCCAGTCGGCCAAAGAAAATGGACGCAACTAAGAATACTATATACAAACAGTGATTCTTTAGTGCCAAAACTCTCAGAACTAAAAGTGTTACTTTATGAAAAGGATGTAGATGTTTTCTGCATTTGTGAGGCGTGTCTTAAGAACTCTTTGACCAAATTGGATGATGCACATATTCAAATCCCTGGATACTTACTCCTGAGTAACCTAGATAGTAACCTGTGTCAAAGAGGAGTGGCTATCTACACTAGGCTTGGAATTAATGTAGATAAAATTGATTTGTCTATTTCTCAACCTACTAATACTTGGGTGGAACATGTATTAGTTAGACTTCTAATTGGATTTGAAATTGTGAATATTGGTGTGCTTTACCGTAGCCCCTCAGCTCCAAACCAACTAGTATCTCACCAAGCAGTTTCTAATGTAATACAGATCTTATGTAATCTAAATTCATCACTTGTGCTTTAAGGTGATTTTAATATACCAGAAGTTCATTGGTTTGAAGGTATTGGGTACTCACCCCCTAATAACCCCTCCTACACAACCACCCAAACCCTTGCTGACAACTTCCTAACTCAGATAATAATGCAACCCACTAGATTTAGACATTCACAACAACCATCATTACTTGACCTCCTTATTACAAATGACCTTGAGAGGATTACTTCCACTTGTTACCTCCCAGCTATTGGTGCAAGTGACCACATATGTATGATGAATGACATTAATATTAACCATAGTCGTGATGATAAACTTAAGAGAACTTTTACCAATTATGCTTTAATCTGTGAAGAACTAGCTAATATAAATTGGGATGAGGGATTATCAGATGAGACAGACAATGAATCTAGTTGGAATTGTTTTAAGTCTACTTTACTAGGTGCATGTAGGAAGCATACAAAGGTTTATTGGTCAGATAAACCAAAGACTCTTCCATACCTTCCCAGGAATATTAAGAAAGTTATCAGAAAGAAAAATAGAGCATGGAATAAATACCTAAAATGCAAGTGTGACAACCATCACAACAAATTCACCATGCTCCAAAACAAGCTGAGAAACATGACAAGAAAAGTTATCCAAGACCATGAAGAATCTATTGCAAATGAGTCAAAGAAAAACCCAAAAAAGTTCTGGCACTATATTACAGCTAACAACCCTTCCTGTCGATGCACCAACAGGCTAAAAAAATAAGATGGCTCCAGTAGATGGCCGCCTGAATGTCGGAGAAGGGAATGACATGGTTTCTTTTCTATTCAGGTGGTCCCCCTCTGGAATAGCCTATCTGAGTCTACCATCCAAGCTGAGACTCCCCACTCCTTCAAGGCTGGAGTAAACAGGGACTGGGAGAGGGCTGAGTGGAGGCTGGACTGGGAAGCTAAGCCAACATAATTACATCACTCACCACCAGCGAGAACTACAGGAGGATCTACCACCTTATCTCACTGGAAAATGCAATTTAAGGTAAGGTAAATATCAAATTTCATTAAGATCTGGTCACCTGTACTAACCTAAAAATACCTCATTTTTTCTGATTTTTCCAAATTAACAATCCCCAGCTTGCTCATAGGACAATTTGGATTTAATCCAAATTGGGATTTAAGAGATCTGAGTTTTGAGGTCCTTCTAAATATGAAATTTCATTAAGATACAGTCACTCTTTTGTAAGTCAATTGTTATTAGGCTAGTAAACTAGGCCTGTTAAAAAATGATGTTAGGCTAAGAATGAAAGAAAGCAATGAATCTGATTAGTCTGAATAGAAACATAGGCTACTGTAATCATAAAGTAAAAACTTCATTGTTCTAGTAGGCCTAGCCTATTTAGTTTAAGGCTAGTTTTGTTAATTTCCTAAGCTAGGCTTAAAACATAAATTTTAAACTTACTATTTGATTGTAAATCCATTTTTAAAGTTATATAATCCATAAGCATTGATCTATCTCAATTAAATTGAATATAATAGGCATAATCAAAACAATGTATCTGTTTTTTCTCTAGCATGTTTCTTCTGTCAGCTTTGATATTTTTCTATTACAAAAATGAAATGGCAGTTTTTAAGTGGCCTGAAAGAACAAGAGGAAAACAAAGTGGATTCATTTTGAATTTACTTTAATAAACTTGACCTTGTAGAATCAATGATTATGAATATTAAAATTTTTACAAAATGAATTTAGCCTAGCCTATCATGAAATAGCAAGTTAGAAACAAGTGTTATAAACCATTTAAATATCCAAAGAATATATTCAATGTCATTATTTTCAAGGGTCCTAAAAGGGCTTAAAATCGAATTTGGAAGAAAAGCACTTATTGTGTTCAAGAGGAGAACAAAATGGTATATTGAATCTAATGTTGTCTTCAATTTATTTATAGGCCAATAATATGAGAAACAAAATATATAGCCTACCTCTTATACTACTAAATTTCTTTTCTGGAACCACAAGATTGTACTACCCTAAGCATGTCAACCACATTGATAAACCATTTTCTGGGATCTAGCCTGCAAGAATCACCAGGAAGCCTATTTGAAACCTATACACTGAAAACAATATATTTACCATCTCCTAGGGGAATATCAGTCCAATTAATTTTTTTCCCTGTATCATCACGAGTTTCATCAAACTTTCTTTTTCCATTATACATTTTTCAAATTGCAGTTCCAAAAACCTCAAAGGATGCTGGGAGTTGATGAATGTGAAGGGAGATTTCACATTTTTAAACAAAACTCATCTTCTTATGTTGCAGAAAACGTTTCAATCAGAAACCAAAATATTTCAAACCTAGATAACGTGGTATTAAAAATAATCTATGGTAAAGCATAATAAGTATCTTCGTTCTATTGTTTATTGGACTGCTTAAAACTTCTTCAATAGTCTCTGATAAATCTGTAAGCAAATACATAATAGACTGTTCTGGAAATTAATTTAAAGCATTATAAAATTAGGCCTTGACTTTCTGTATCATTTCTAAATTGCTTATGCATTTCTTCCCTTTACCCCCTTCTATGGAAACATTGACAGCCTGAATTATATACAGTTGATGAGTTTTCAGTGAAACTACCAGTAATGAGCCCAGGGACAAAACACACTCTGGGAAGATATTGTCATGTTCTCATGTTAAATCTCTCCTTATTTCTAAGTCTTAGAAATTTGCCTACTTGAAAGGTTCTATACCCATAGAAAATTTTATGAAACAACATTTTACCTTAATTTGTAGTTATTGGCCTAGTTTCTTTTTCTCTGATTTTAGTTCAGAAAGTGAAATTCCTGTTGTTTGATTAGACTCTTAAGCCATACCAATGGTTTTTTTTTCTAAATTTTGGAAATATATTTGAGGATCTTTTAAACTGGTAAAATTATAGCAAATCAATTAACTGGCTTTTGAATAAAGTAAATATACCATTTGATGCCTCTTTTTATGCTCTTTATGAACATAATAATTGTTTCTGCATAAATTGAGATTTAAGCACTTTTGTAGCTCTTAAAAATGACAAATTTTCAAAAAATTAGCCTATGACAGTTCACATAACTGACTTACCAATAAAGCAAACATACCACTTGATGCCTTTTTCTATGTTCTTTACAAATATAAATAATTGCTTGGGTTCTTCAACTATACCATGTTCAGCAAGTATTGAATGGTTGGGTCTCTCTTTTTCCTCGTCACTTTTGTCTACTTGCTCTGCTATTACATCCAGCGTGCTGAAAAGTAGGCGGGTTGGATACGCAAAAATTTCATCAAATCATGGTTGGTATAACCAAAATGGACTATGCTGTCTTTATTCTAGTTTTTGTGCCCCTGCTGTTTTTTATCTTTCTGGTTTTGCTTTCCTCCTTTGCAAGAAGGATACAAAGAAAATACGCTCAGGATATTTTAAGTATTGCAAGCATTTGCTGCATCTGCCTTGGTGGTATTGGAATCATACAGTTGTCTCTAAATTTGACATCATTGATGCGCCCTCGCGACTGAAACATTTATCTAAAGATATATGTTTTAAAACTTGGCAAATGGTTGGTGTTTTTGACCCTCTTTGGCCATATTTTGATTGGAGGTAATTTATTTATGTTGTAAGTTGTTATGCTGCTATGTTATTTATGTTGTTATGTTTTTGTCTTGTTTTTTCTTTTTTTGTGTGTTTACTCCACAGTTTAATGCACTTTGTGGGTAATAAATAAATTATTATTTTATTATTATTACAAATTCAAATTTAAGCACGTTTTAAGCTCTTAAAATGAGGAATTTTCAATTAAAGTACAAGCTATCCATTGTTTTTGACAAAATAATACTACATTTTCTCTGTGCTGTTTTTGGCAAAACAATACTACATTTTCTCTGTGTTACAATTACTTATAATAAGGTTAGATTATGTTGGGTCAGGTTATGTTAAAAAGTACTTAAATTTGAATTTAAGGTTGAAGCAATTATTATATTTGTAAAAAGCATAAAGAAGGCATCGAATTGTATGTTTACTTTATGCAAAAGCCAGTTATATGATTTGCTATAACTTTACCTGATTTAATAATAATAGTTTCAATATTATAAATAGGCTTAGGCAAGTTTGATCAGTATCTCTATTAAAATCAAAATTTTTATGTATATGTTTCTCAGCTCTAACTGCATCTTTAAAAACTTGTATAAGATTTTTAACAGGGGCAACAATGCAAGTGCTATGAAATAAAATGGAATAGTAAGAGTTATCATCAACATATTGAGCCAATATAGAATCAAAAGTTTAGGTAAAATAGTGAAGTTTTTCTTATTGTCCATTGATGAGATGCTTTCAGTAGAGGATTGAGGTATTAATTCATCTGTTTTTGCCTTTTTAACTTTTCAAACAGTTTGTGGTAATGAACTGTAGTAAGGAGCGACCCGGCTCAATAGTAACCAAAACTCTAAAAAATAGAATTTTGATACCATTAGTTACATCAAAAGAATCAAATTTTAATGCTGATTTTAAATATATAAGTTTCATCAAGATCAGTTATACCCATCAAAAGTTATGAGCCTGAGAACATTTGCCTCATTTTAGAGAATAGGGGGAAACACCCCCTAAAATTCATATAATCTTAACGAAAATCACACCATCAGATTCAGCGCATCAAAGAACACTATTGTAGAAGTTTCAAGCTCCTATCTACAAAAATGTGAAATTTTGCATTTTTTGCCAGAAGACATATCATGGATGCATGTTTGTTTGTTTGTTTTTTTTTGTTTGTTTGCTGTTTTTTTTTCCAGGGGTGATTGTATCAACTGAGTGGTCCAAGATTGCGAGAGGGCTCATTCTAACAGAAATTAAAAGTTCTAGTGCCCTTTTTAAGTGACCAAAAATTGGAGGGCACCTAGGCCCCCTCCCACGCTCATTTTTTCCCAAAAGTCACTGGATCAAAATTCTGAGATAGCCATCATATTCATCACAGTCAAAAAACCTAATAACTATGTCTTTAGGGACAACTTACTCCCCTTTGGTCCCAGTGGGAGGGGCTGCAAGTTACAAACTTTGACCTGTGTCAAACAGTTTGTGGTAACAAAGTGCAGTAAGGAGCGACCTGGCTTAATAGTAACCAAAACTCTAAAAAATGGAATTTTGATATCAATAGCTACATCAAAAGAATCGCATTTTAATGCTGATTTTAAATATATAAGTTTAATCATCTTTAGTCTTACCCATCAAAAGTTACGAGACTGAGAAAATTTGCCTTATTTTAGAAAATAGGAGGAAACAACCCCTAAAATTCATAGAATCTTAACGAAAATCACACCATCAGATTCAGCGTGTCAGAGAACCCCATTGTAGAAGTTTCAAGCTCCTATCTACAAAAATGTGGAATTTTGTATTTTTTGCCAGAAACCAGATCATGGATGCATGTTTATTTGTTTTTTTTCCTAGGGGTGATCGTATCGACCCAGTGATCCTAGAATGTTGCGAGAGGACTCATTCTAACGGAAATGAAAAGTTCTAGTGCCCTTTTTAAGTGACCAAAAACAATGGAGGGCACGTAGGCCCCCTCCCATGCTAATTATTTTCCTAAAGTCAACGGATCAAAATTCTGAGATAGCCATTTTATTCAGTGTAGTCGAAAAACCTTATAAATATGTCTTTGGGGACAACATACTTCCCCACAGTCCCCATGGGAGGGGCTACAAGTTACAAACTTTGACCAGTGCTTACATATAGCAATGGATATTGGGAAGTGTACAGACGTTTTCAGGGGGATTTTTTGGATAAGGGGAGGGGTTGAGAAGAGGGGGATAGGTTGGGGGAACTTTCCATTGAGGAATTTGTCATGAGGGAAGAAAATTTCCGTAAAGGGAGCACGGGATTTTCTAGCATTATTTAAAAAAATCAATGAAAAAATAAATAAGGAAAAAGTTTTTTCAACTGGAAGTAAGGAGCAGCATTAAAAATTAAATCGAACAGAAATTATTACGCATATGAGGGGCTCACCTCCTCCTAATACCTCGCTCTTTACGCTAAAGTATTTTTTGTAATTTCAACTATTTATTCTATGGCTTTTGTGATTCAGGGGTCATTCTTAATGAGTTGGGACAAAATTTAAGCTTTAGTGTAAAGAGGGATGTACTGACGAGGGGGTGAACCCCCTCATATAAATATATATATAATAAAAGGATGAGAATCCAAAAGTTTGTTACATAAGCTAACTTATTAGTTATGTATAACTTTTACCAATAAAAACATTCGTAAAAGATTAAAAGTTCTAGTTGCCTTTTTAAGTAACCAAAAAATTGGAGGACAACTAGGCTTCCTCCCCTGCTTCTTTTTTCTCAAAATCATTCAATCAAAATTATGACAAAGTCATTAGCCAAAAAAAAAAAAAAAAAAAAAAAATGCTAATTTCGTTTTAATTATTCCTCTGTGGAGAGCCAAAATCAAAACATGCATTGATTCAAAAACGTTCAGAAATTAAATAAAAAAAACAAGTTTTTTTTAACTGAAATTAAGGAGCTGTTTTGTAAAACAGCTCCTTTGTTTTTTACTGTTTTAAAAAGAAGAGTTGAGAGAGAGTCAAACTTTAGCGTAAAGTGCGGGGCGTTGATAAGGAAGCAGCCCCTTTCATATATGAAGTAATTTCTGTTCGTTTTAAGCTTTAATGTCGCTCATTACTTTCAGTTAAAAGAACTTGTTTTTTTTTTTTTTTTTGCATATAATAATGATTACTGGGAAGTGTACAGACGTTTTCAGGGGGATTTTTTTGGTTAATGGGGGAGAGTTGGGGGGGGGGGTTACGTGGGAGGATATTTCCATGGAGAAACTTCTCATGGGAAGAGGATTTCGATGAAGGGGGCGCAGAATTTTCTGGCATTATTTGAAAAAAAAACAATGAAAAAATAAATATGAAAAGTTTTTTCTACTGAAAGTAAGAAGCAGCATTAAAACTTAAAATAAACAAAAATTATTATCCATACGTGGGGTTTACCCCCTTGTTATACCCCACTCTTTACACTAAAGTATTTTTAGTAATTTCAACTATTTATTCTATGGCCTTTGTGATTCAGAGATCATTCTCAAGGAATTGGGAGAAAATTTAAGCTTTAGTGTAAAGAGCGAGGTATCGACAAGGGTTGATCCCCTCATATACGCAATAAAAACATACGAATATAGAAGGTCGTTACGTAAGTTAATTCGTAAGTTACGTATATTTTTTACCAATGAAAACGTTTGTAAAAAGTTAAAAGTTCTAGTTGCTTTTTTAAGTAATCAAAAACTTGGAAGGCAACTAGGCCTCCTCCCTCGCTCCTTTTTTCTCAAAATATTCCGATTAATTGCAATTAATTAATATGCAAATTCTCTTTTAATTATTTATGTGCAGAGAGCCAAGATCAAACATGCATTAATTCGAAAACGCCCAGAAATTAAATAAAAAAAAATTAAATGAAAGTAAGGAGCAACATTAAATCTTAAAACGAACAGAAATTACTCCGTATATGAAAGGGGCTTTTCCTCCTCAACGCCCCGCTCTTTACGCTAAAGTTTCTTACTGTTTTAAAAATAGAGTTAAGAGAAAGAGTCAAACTTTAGCGTAAAGAGCGGGGCGTTGAGAAGGGAACAGCCCCTTTCATATATGGAGCAATTTCTGTTCGTTTTAAGTACTAATGTTGCTCCTTACTTTCATTTAAAAAAACTTGTTTGTTCTTTTAATCAATAATAAATGCAAACAAATTAATGAATATCCATTGCAAAATAAAATGTCTTTGAGATTGTTCAGTTCTGGGACTTTGGAAGAAAAATGAAAATACCTGTCATTGTGCATAGGTCTTCTATAAATACAAAATTCAAGGCTTGGAGACTTTTTGAGAATTAAACCATTTAGAAAAGGTAGTTCATGATTATTTGAAGTGTCCAAAGGGAAGTGAAGGTTGAAGGTGACATATTCAAATGGATAAAATTCAGACCTGATTTTTAAATATAACAGTCCAAAATAGGGATGAAACCTTTTAATTGACACTGAAACAAATATAGAAATTTTTTACTGGATATTTTGGACACATATACAGAGTCCATCATCAGCAGTAAAACTAAAAGACATTAATATCAATTATATAAAATTTATATCCAATAAAATAATTACATAGTTTATTGCTCCTATTTTTTTTTAATGCAACAGCAGAACCAAATCTTTTGCCCTTTCTGGTTCTGGCTCATTAGATTTATCTGACATATCAGGTGGAAAGAGGTCAAAGCTCTTAGGTAAAAATGAGATTTGCTTCATTTGACCTCAGTAAATTATCATAAATGGATTCAATCCAAATTCACCTGTATCTCTGTTTATGGATTATTCTTGAATGAAATTTTTTTTAATTTCAATTATTTCCCTGAAAATTTGCTTTAAACTTTAGTCCCTAGAAATCAAAGAAACATTCTCAAACAAAATAAAATGACTTGGATAATTTTAAATATGTTCTGGCAGATCCAACATGAAATCTTCAGGTTTGGAATTTTGCTATAAGTACAATGAAATAGAATTATGATGTTGTTGTAATCTCATTTTCAAATTCTGGTTAGTGTGTCCCACTTAAGAGCTTCCACAAGTACATGAAATTTTACAAACCCCACTTTGTTGCTGTTTTGAAGTTTAACCCTTTCCAGAATTAAAAAACTAACCAAAGTAAGACTACCTCTTAAAGCTACCTTTAAAATATTATTTGTAAATTTTTTTTTAAGTTTTTCACTCAGCTCTGGAACATATGGTAAAGAACAAAAACATCTTTCTTTTCTGTTATTTCCAGGATATTGTTAGAAAATTCTAGAGATTTTTCCCTCTTTTTGGAAAAGTCTTGTCAATTAACCAACCTGGGTAATGGTTAGTTATTAAAATTTCTTTTAAGAACAATAGTTCCTCCTCAGTGAATTTTGGAGAGCAAATTCTAAAAATATGGTCTGAGCATATGATTAAACCAATTTTTAAATCGCGAGTATGACTGGAGAGGAACAATAGAAATCTGTTATTGTTAGTAGGTTTTCTGTAAATTTTAAAATCCAGACTATTTTCATTTTTAAAAGAAGAACATCCAGAAAAGGAAGTTTCTTATCCTCTTCTAATTCTATTTTAAATTTTAAATCACCTCTCCAAAAATTAGAGCTTTGACCTCTGTCCACCTGATATGTCAGTTAAATCTAATGAACCAGAACCATAGGTACTTCCAGGTAAGCTTGGACGATGGAATTTGGCAGGCGTATCAGGAACCGTACCAGATTGAATTGGAAATTGTCATTTCCCCACTTTGATCATCCGGGGGGGGGGGTTGATGGTTAAATTGTAAAAATTAGAAAAAATGAGGTATTTTTAACTTACAAACAGAAGATCGGATCTTAATGAAGTTTGATATCTAGAAGGATATTGTGTCTCAGAGCTCCTATTTTAAATCCCAACTGGATCCAGTGACATTAGGGGGAATTGGGGGGGCCTAAAATATTGGAAAATGCTTAGAGTGGAGGGATCAGGATGAAACTTGGTGGGAAAAATAAGCAGGAGTCCTAGATACATGATTGACATAACTGGAATGGATCCACTCTATTCGGGGAGTGGGGTGGGGGGGGGGTTAATTCTGAAAAATTAGAAAAATGAGGAATTCTTAACTTACAAAGGAGTGATCATATCTTAATTAAATTTCATATTTAGAAGAACCTCAACTTGAATCTCTTATTTTAAATCCCGACCGGATCCAGCGTCATTGGGGGGGGGGGGGGTAACCGGAAATATTGGAAAATGCTTAAAGTTGGGAGATCAGGGTGAAACTTGGTGGGAAGAATAAGTACAAGTCCAAGATACGTGACTTATATCAGCTCTCTTTGGTGGAATTGGGGGGGGGGGGGTAATTCGGAAGAAATAGAAAAAAATGAGGTATTTGTAACTTACGAATGGGTGATAAGATCTTAATGAAATTTGATATTTAGAAGGGTCTTTTGCTTTAGGGCTCTCATTTTAAATCCCGACCAGATTCAGTGACATTGGTGGAGTTTGAGGGGGAACCAGAATTCTTGGAAAATGTGAAAATTGAGGTATCTTTATCTTATGATTGGGTGATTAGATCTTAATGAAGCTTGATATATAGAAGGATCTTATGTCTCAAATGCTCCATTTTTAATTTGAATCGGATCTGAGGACATAGGGGGCTGGAGGGGGGAAACATAAATCTTGGAAACCAGAAATCTTGGAAAACACTTAGAGTGGAGAGATTGGGATGAAACTTGATGGGAAGAATAAGCACAAGTTATAAATAAGTGATTGACATAATTGGAACGGATCCGTTCTCTTTGGGGGAACTGGGGGGTGTTAATTTGGAAAAGTTAGAAAAATTGAGGTATTTTTAACTTAAGAATGGGTGATCAGATCTTAATGAAATTTGATATTTAAAAGGAGCTCACGTCTCAGAGCTCTTATTTCAAATCCCGACCAAATCTGTTGACATTGGGGGGAGTTGGAGGGGGAACCAGAAATCGGGATGAAACTTGGTGGGTAGAATAAGCCAATGTTGTAGATACGTGATTGACGTAACCGTTCTGGATCTGCTCTCTTTGGGGGAGTTAGGGGGTGTGGTCTAGTGCTTTGGCGAGTTTAGTGCTTCTGGACGTGCTAGGACGATAAAAATTGGTAGGCATGTCAGGGAGCTGCACAAATTGATTTGATAAAGTCGTTTTCCCCGATTCCACCATCCGGGGGGCTGAAGGGAGAGGAAAAGTTAGAAAAATGGGGTATTTATAACTTACAAGTGGGTGATTAGATCTGATCTTAATGAATTTAGATATTTAGAAAGACCTCATGACCCAGAGCTTTTATTTAGAATCTCGATCGGCATTAAGCCTCTGATTTTCCTTTTAAATCAATCTATTGATTCTTAGAATTTTGCTAGAGCTCTTGCCATATGAGCTCTTGGCTCTTCTGGCCTCGTCACAAGTGCCATATGAGCTCTTACCTCTTGTTATTAATGTCTTTTAGGTTTACTGCTGATGATGGACACTGTATATGTGTCCGAAATATCCAGTTAAAATTTTTTATATTTGTTTCACTGTCAATCAAAAGGTTTCATCCCTATTTTGAAATGTTACTTTTTTGTCATGTAAAGGCAGTGTGGTCTTTTAAGTTATAAACCTCATTTTTAAGTGACATTTAAGCGATCAGTAAACAGGCAGAACAACCTACAAAATATACCTTCTATCTGCTTTATGAAGGAATACATTTGGTGGAAGTTGCTTCACCTGTTTTGAATTTTTATCTTGGTATTGCCTCTGGAATAACCTGAATGACCCACTTTGTTGAAGAGGAGCTGTGATTTACTGCAAGCGATGGCTGAAAACTGCAACTATAATTTTATTTAATACTAGCTGTTGGGGTGGCGCTTCGTGCCACCCCAACACCTAGTTGGTGGGGGCGGAAATAATTCAGGCGTCATGTGTGGACAGACAAACAGACAGACAGACAGACAAATTATTTTCATATAAATAGATTTATTCTTGCAGGATTTTGTTGAGATTGTATATATCAATATTAAGTTGGTCTTAAGACATTTATCTTGGGTCTTATGTATTTTAGTTTTTCTGCTCCTGATCAACTTTTTTCACACCTTGTAGTATCTGACATAATTTCCAAAGCAAATAGTGGGACACACTCGACCCTGTTCGTTTTTTGAAGAGTAGTCCTTCTGCAGAGTAGTCCTTCCTCCATCATAACATCCCTCACTGACCATTTTTAACCAATATTGCAAACCAGCCAACTCGTTTTAGACACTTGCAGGATTCCTCACTCATCGACCTCATTATTAGTGACCCTGACTGAATCTGATCAAAATTTTACCTTCCTGGAGCTGGTAGTTGTGATCATATCTGTATTTTAACTGAAATACAGATCAATCTTGAAGTAAATGGTAAGCTCAAAAAGACTTTTAAAATTACCAACTGATCCTCCAAGTTCAAAGGTTAGTTGGGAGGTGCTTACAAGTGCTAATGATATTGAAACTAACTAATATAATTTCAAAACCGCACTTGATGCAGAAAAGAGACACACAAAAGAATTGGGGCTGTTGCCCCAAAGACCCCCCCCCCCCCTTCTTGCTGCATAATCTAATAAAAGTGTCTAAAAGAAAAAAGAAAGCTCACAGAAAATATACTAAATGTAAGTGTGATGATCACTATGAAAATTACAAAATGTGCCAAAAACGAACTGAGAAACCTCACCAGAAAGATAGTAAAAGACAAAAAGTTCATTGCACATAATCAAAACAAATCCAAAAAAAGTTTTGGTATTATGTCTCCTTTGCAAACCCCTCAAGGTAGTGTATTCCTCGTCTCAACAAAGAGGACAGCACTAAGGCTACTAATTCTAAAATATTACTAACATGCTGAATGATAGCTTTGCCATAAATTTCTCTGCCCATTTGTTGCCCAATCCACCACATGCAGTGCCATGATCTATGTTTCTTACTTCTGTGTCTCTCCCTGTTATAACACCTGAAAATGTCCTCCAAAGAATCAAGAAGCTAAACGAGAATAAAGCTGCTGGGGCAGACAATATTTGGCTACAATTACTTAAAGATACTGCCGAACTTTTAGTAAAACCTATTCTTAAGATACTACAGATGAACTTGACATCAAGAGTCTTCCAAAATGACTGGAAACTTGCCTGTACCAAGCCTATTTTTAAGAAGGGAGATAAGGACCTAGCTAGCCACTACCAACCCATCAGCCTTACTTTTGTACTTTAAAAGGTTCTGGAAGGCTTGTTAAATGATGAGTGGATCAACCATCTAAATAAAAACAATTACTCAGCAAAAGTTAGCATGGGTTTTGCAAAGGTCATTCCATTGAAACTAACCTCACCAAGTCTTATTATGTTGTCACTAAACTCCTTGATAAAGACCTTTCTGTGGATATCATCTTGCTAGATTAAGCAAAAGCTTTTGACAAGCTGCAACGAAACCTCCTGTTACTGAAGGTGAATGCTTATGGAGTCCATGTTGAGCTTATAGCCAGAATTGAGAATTTCTTGACAAATAGAACCAAGAAAGTTCTAATGAAAACTGAACATGGAACCATCTTTTCTGAGTCAGCTATAGTTCACAGTGATGTCCCACAAGGAACCATCTTGGGGCCTACATTGATTAAAATGTATGTCAATGACTGTTCGACAAACCTAAATACTCACCTGATGTCATATGCTGATGACTGTAAGCTACTAGGGCTAGTCAGATGTAATGAAGAACCCTGAACTTTTTAGGAAGACCTTAACATGCTTTTAAGATGGTCTAAAGATTAGGGTCTCGAGAACATGCTTTTAAGATGGTCTGAAGATTAGGGCCTGTAGTAAAAAAAAACACCTTTGAGAACAACCAACTTGAGGGGATAATTGATGAAAATGATTTAGGTGTTTTTATTGACAAGGAGCTTAAACATGAGGTTAAGGTGAAAAGGTAAACTGAGCTCTTGAGCTCCTTAAGAGAACATTCACAACCAGGAAATTCTATGTGGCAAGGAAACTCTATAAGGCACTAGTCAACCCTTATTTAGAGTTTCGTATGATTCTGGCATGTTATTAGTGTCAAAGGGATGCTGAAGTGCTTGAGAATGTTCAGTGCTGAGCCCCCAAGCTTGTATTGCACCTCTGAGAAAAAACTTACAAAGATCATCTCAGATTCTTGAAACTCTCTACACAGGCATACAGAAGAAAAAGGGGAGATGTCATCATGACTTGCAAGTTGCTTCAACACTTAAGTCTAAAATTCAGTTTTCTCTTCATTGCTTTGCTGCTCCACTAGGGAACACAACCAGAAACTACAGGTCCCCAGAAGCCAATGATTTGTGTACCAAAGCTTCTTTTCTGTTAGCTGTGTACCACTATAGAATAGTCTCTCAGATGACACTATTCAACCAAAAACTGCTTGAAAAATGTGGACTGGCAGCTAACTTGGGATTTTGCATTACCTTGATAAACTCTACACCCCCAGCAAGTCTCTACTGGATGTTCACCACCTTATCTCACTGTTCAATATGATTCAAGGTAATATCTTTCTGTATGGAAAGGTAAGTCTCTCCCTCTCTTAAGAGGAGAGTTCTCTCTGATGTCTAGAGACAAACCTGCCTTCAAAAGCCTTAGTATATCCTTAGAGATTGTGTCTCTACATAGAAGAGAACACATCTTCTATCTTTTCTAACACTGCACTGTTCTTCTCTCAAACTTTGTCTACAACTTCTCTATGTATAAAAATATCATGTTACTAAGTAATTTACTACCTATAGAGACCAGACTAATGCCTTGATAATTACCACGCTCACTCTTATCACCTCTCTTATACAGTGGCTTAATTAAGGTTTTTCTAAACCACATTCATTATCTTCGATAACTTATTTCTAATCTTAGAACATCCATATATAAGAAGCTCATTTACCACACTATCAGTACCTGGAGCCTTATCATTTTTTAATCCTTTTAGTAATGTCGCTAAAAAGATTTGCAAAGCAAATCTTCATTTCACATCCCAGGTATCACAAACTTTTTTATTTTCCTCTGAATCTTTTCCTGCAACTCTATCTTGGTTTACCATATTCTCAAAATATTTAGGAGCACCTCGTGACTCAGAGCTCTTGTTTTAAACCCTGACCGGCATTAAGCTTCTGATTTTCCTTTTAAATCAATCTATTGATTCTTAGAATTGTTGCTAGAGCTCATACCATATGAGCTCTTGGCTCTTCCGACCTCGTCACAAGTGCCGTATGAGCTCTTAGCTCTTGTTTTAAATTAATTTCTGTTCGCTTTTGATTGACATAGTCTTTTTCATTAGTAAAGGAATTACTATTTTAGATCTTCTCAGTTTTTTCTATGAGAATTCATATTTTGGCTTATTAATTATATGTTCGACAAATTTTTTTTGCAATTTTCAATAATATACGCCCTTTTGAACATCTAGACCCACATAGCATCCTATGAATTAGTTTTACACCTCCTCAAGTTTTCCTGAAAAACTAGTTTAGTTTTAAACTTAATATCCTTCCTAAAATATTGTATCTGCGCTATTTTGACAGCCTGGATGTATTTAAACTCTTTTGATTTAGTTTAATTGTAAGAGCAGAAGTAGAAATATTTGTAGCCTTGAAAGTTTCAACTTGATATCCTCAATCGTTTTTGAGATATTGGTGAGACAGCTTATTGAAAACCAGCATACACATAGTGTCTTTTCATTTAGTTAAAAAGCAACATAAACTTTCTGTGAAAGTTTGGATGCACTTAAGCTATTTGGTTTGGTTCAAGTAGTAGTAGTAGGAGTTGCAATATCAGAAACACCGTTTTGATGACCCACATGTACATTGTGTGATTTGATTCAGCTCAAAATCGCCCTCAACGTTCTCTGAAAATATAAATAATACCCTTAGCATTAGTAATAGTAGTAGGCATAGTAGCAGAAGTGATAGCAGGAGCAATAGGAATAGTATTAATTATAAAAGTTGCAGTATTAGTACTAAACAGCAATAGTATTCACATTTTGTCTTTTTGGTCTAATTCAACATACCCAGCATAGGCAAATATTTTGAAATAAATAACATTTGTTCAGAATTGTCAAAAGATCTAATAACTATTGCTCCACGGATGCCAAGATCCCTCAGCCTTTGGGATAAAGGTTGTAAATTTTACAGTTTGTCCATTGTTTACTTACAAGATTTATCATTGGGAGGGGCTAGTGATTTGTTCTGGATGTGTTTGGAAAAGCTAAGGATGTTAAGGTAAAACTTCAGGGAATGTTAGGGGGATGCTCAACTAAATAAAAATACACTCTGTGCATCAATACTAGGAAAAGGGGTGAATGTACCACGTCTTAGCAAGGATTAGGGTAATAAATTGGAACTTTCAGTACTACTATTGCGACTGCTACTGTGACTGTAACTACGACTACTTGCGACTGCGACTACTTGGGATAAAGGTTGTAAATTTTACAGTTTGTACATTGTTTACTTACAAGATTTACCATTAGGAGGGGGTAGTGATTTGTTCTGGATGTGTTTGGAAAAGCTAAGGATGTTAAGTTGAAACTTCAGGGAATGTTGGGGGGATGCTCAATTAAATAAAAATACACTCTGTGCATCAATACTAGGAAAAGGGGGTGAATGTACCACGTCTTAGCAACGATTAGGGTAATAAATTGGAACTTTCAGTACCTATTGCGACTGCTACTGTGACTGTAACTACGACTACTTGCGATTGCGACTACTTGCAAGTTTGTCTTCTTAATAAGTTTATTAACTTGAAACTTTCAGGACCGATACTATTATTACTACTACTTCTGCGGCTGCAGAAGAGACTGTTTGCGAACGCGACTGTGACTGCTTGGAACTTCGACTACTGCTGACTCCGACTGCTAGTGACTCTGAGTGTAACTACTTGCGACTGGGACTACTTTTACTTAAGACTACTTTGAGGAAATTTTTAAGGGGATATTTTCATACAGGATTTATCATTAGGAAATGGGGAAATGTTTGATCACGCGTGCGTCAAAAAAAGGCTAAGGGTGTTAAGGTGAAAATTCAGAGAATATTTAACTAAACCAAAAAACACTATGTGCGTCCATGTTGTCAAAAAGGTATATTTGTAATATCTTGGGAGTGGCTAAGGGTATTAACTTTAAATTTTCAGGACCGCTTTTGCTGCTACTGAATGCGGCTGTTACTATGACTTCTCACAATTGCTACAATGACTACTTGCGACTACATGCAAGTCTACCGCTACTTGCGACTACAAATACGGATCCAACTCGACTGCTACTGTGGTCACTTGGAACTGTGACTACCTGCAAGTTTGGATGCGACTGCTTGTGACTACGATTGCGACAACTTTTGACTAAAAATCTAACAACCCGTCACTGCAAGTGCTACCACTTGCGACTGTGGCTACTGCTATTTGCAGTAAATTTGCAGTGCTATTTACAACAGGGAATATTGAGAGGGATGTTGCACTAAACAAAAGAAGTTTTTTTCATCTGAAAGTAAGGAACATCATCAAAACTTCAAACGAACATAAATTATCACGCATATGAGGGGGCTGCTACCCCCTCAACACCTCGCTCTATTCGCTAAGGTTTTTTTAGAACCCTTTAAAAAGCTTATTATTCTAATTAAACGGTTCTTGTGTCTCAAGGGTAGTTTTTAAAGAATTATGACAGCAAGTCAAACTTTAGTGTCAAGATCGAGACATTGAGGAGGGGGCAACCTCCCTCGCATACGTAATAATCTCTCTTCGTTTTAAGTTTTGATGTTGTTCCTTACTTTCCGTCGAAAAAAACTTTTTTTTATTTACTTCCTTTAAAATAAGGTTCATTTGGGTTTTCTGATTCAAAGTGTAATCATTCTTCGATTATACCTGTCATGACTACAGTGGCATCAATTCATAGAAATATAGGGAGAGGGGGGAACTTTTTCAAATCTAGGGGACAATTTTTTAATTGTTCAACGAAAATACCAAACAAAGATATTCTTCGAAATATTGGGGGGGGGAATCCCTCCAAATTAACGCCAGCATTTGATTGGTTAATTTAGTGGACTGCTTATGAAAGCAGTGTGACATTGCACTGCCAAAAGGGCTTAAACTAACCTAGTTTATAAGTACGCTTATGAGGGGGGGGCAGTTTTCTGAAGGGTTTGCTGGATTTCATTAAGACTATTTAAGGAAATGAAATATAGAACACAGGAATGTTTTAAGACTAGTCGAGCATCAGTTTCATCAAATAGGAACTGATCTAAAATTGAAATTCTGGCAAAATAAATGTGCTTTCAACAAAGCGGAAATGGCTTTTGAATTTTAAAAATAAACTTTGCTCCGCATCTCGTCTATCTTTACTTTTAATTCAAAGAAACAGTTTGACAGTGTCGCGAGACTACTCAGTAAGTGTTCACTATGTGTTAGGAATTTGGGTAGTCCTCAGATAGAAGGAAAAGGCTCATTTTCTTTGCGTCTCCTATAAACATAAGGTTTGGAATTCACATTTCTTATCTGGTTTATAATCTATCTAAATTTCGGTTTGAGTTTAGTGGTTGACCTCCTCAGAAGGAAAAACTATAAAATTTGAAAAACTACTTTAAAAATTATATAATACTTACTAATTAAATACTATATATCATTTTCAAAAGTGCTTCACTTTACTGCCCCCCCCCCTAATGGCCAAATATATAGCTCTAATTGTATATTCTCCATCATTAAATTCTTCATGTTCAAATTAAATTAATTTGAAGAAAAGAGTCACGTGTGGGAAACTCGTACAGAACATTTAATTTTGGCTTACGATATGACCATTAGGAGGGGCTCCGATGATTCTGGCTTAATATTGGACCATTAGGAGGGGTTCCGATAATTTGGGCTTAATATTTTACCATTAGGAGGGGATCCGATAATTTGGGCTTAATATTTGACCATTAGGAGGGGTCCCGATAGTTTGGGCTTAATATTTGACCATTATGAGGGGTTCCGATAATTTGGGCTTAATATTTGACCATTAGGAGGGGTTCCGATAGTTTGGGCTTAATATTTGACTATTTAATAATTAATAATTTTTTTTTAATGATTGAATTTTTCTTAATAATTAATTAATAATTAATGAATAATATTTGGTAGGGTGTGTAAAGCAAGAGTTTTTTAAAGTAATTTTCAGAATTTCATAGTGTTTCCTTCTGAGGAGGTCAACCAATAAACTGGTATCGAAATTTCACCATCTCAGTTATTTTGGGCAGACAGTATGATTATTGTCATGATTTGAATGAATTTAAAGGTTATAAACTTGTTTTTATCGTACAACATGTAAAGTTTTATCGTAAAGACAACCATGTGAAGTCTCCTTACCACTCTCTCCTCATTCTATCCTCACTATTAAATAAAAAAAAAACTAATTTTTTTAGCTGAAAGTAAGGAGCGACGTTAAAACTTAAAACGAACAGAAATTACTCCGTATATGAAATGGGTTGTCCCCTCCACAATCCCTCGCTCTTTACGCTAAAGCTTTTAATTGTTTTAAAAAGTAGAATTGTGGCAAAAAGTCAAACTTTAGCGTAAAGAGCGAGGAATTGTGGAGGGGACAACCCATTTCATATACGGAGTAATTTCTGTTCGTTTTAAGTTTTAACGTCGCTCCTTACTTTCAGCTAAAAAAATTAGTTTTTTTTTATTTAATTTCTGAACGTTTTTGAATTAATGCATGTTTGGTTTTGGCTCTCCGCACATAAATTATTAAAATGAAATTTGCATATTAATTCCTTTTTTGGCAAAATGGCTTTCTCTTAGTTTTGATCAGATGATTTTGAGAAATAAGGGGTGAGGAAGGAGACCTAGTTGCCCTGTAATTTTTTGGTTACTTAAAAAGGCAACTAGAACTTTTAATTTTAACGAATGTTTTTATTAGTAAAAAATATGCGTAACTTAAGAATTAACTTACGTAACAAACTTTCATAACCTTATATTTTTATTATGTATACGAGGGGGTTTGTACCCTCGTTAATACCTCGCTCTTTACACTAAATCGTAAGTTTTGTCCCAATTCTTTAAGAATGACCCCTGAATCAGAAAGGCCGTAGAATAAATAGTTGAAATTACTAAAAATACTTTAGCATAAAGAGCAAGGTATTTATCTCCTCCTAAATACCTCGCTCTTTATGTTACAGTATTTTTAGAACCCCTCATATGCGTAATAATCTCTGTTTCAATGCTACTTCTTCATTTCATTTGAAAAAACGTTTTCATGTTTATTTTTCATTGTTTTCTCATTGTTTATTGTTTTCTTATTTTTTTTTCTTATTTAGGAGCTTGAAACTTCTACAGTAGGGCTCTCGGATACGCTGAATCTGATGGTGTCATTTTCGTTAAGATCCTACGACTTTTAGGGGGTGTTTCCCCCTATTTTCATAAATAAGGCAAATTTTCTCAGGCTCGTAACGTTTGATGGGTAGGACTAAACTTGATGAAACTTATATATTTAAAATCAGCATTAAAATGCGATTCTTTTGATGTAGCTATTGATATCAAAATTCAATTCTTTAGAGTTTTGGTTACTATTGAGCCGGGTCGCTCCTTACTACAGTTCGTTACCACGAACTGTTTGATAGTTTATTCTGAAATTGTATGCCATGAATGCATAGCGAGCCTTATCGACCATACACCGAAATAAAGTTTTATCAAACAGTTCGTGGTAACGAACTGTAGTAAGGAGCGACCCGGCTCAATAGTAACCAAAACTCTAAAAATGGAATTTTGATACCAATAGCTACATCAAAGGAATCGTATTTTAATGCTGGTTTTAAATATATAAGTTTCATCAAGTTTAGTCTTACCCATCAAAAGTTACGAGCCTGAGAAAATTTGCGTTATTTTAGAAAATAGGGGGAAACGCCCCCTAAAAGTCATAGAATCTTAACGAAAATCACACCATCAGATTCAGCGTATCAGATAACCCTACTGTAGAAGTTTCGAGCTCCTATCTACAAAAATGTGGAATTTTGCATTTTTTGCCAGAAGGCAGATCACGGATGCGTGTTTATTTGTTTTTTTGTTTTGTTTTTTGTTTTTTTTTTTTTTTTTCCCAGGGGTGATCGTATCGACCCAGTTGTCCTAGAATGTTGCAAGAGGGCTCATTCTAACGGAAATGAAAAGTTCTAGTGCCCTTTTTAAGTGACCAAAAAAATTGGAGGGCACCTAGGCCCCCTCCCACGCTAATTATTTTCCCAAAGTCAACGGATCAAAATTCTGAGATAGCCACTTTATTCAGCGTAGTCGAAAAACCTTATAACTATGTCTTTGGGGACGACTTACTCCCCCACAGTCCCCGTGGGAGGGGCAACAAGTTACAAACTTTGACCTGTGCTTACATATAGTAATGGTTATTGGGAAGGATACAGGCGTTTTCAGGAGGATTTTTTTGGTTTGGGGGAGGGGTTGAGAAGAGGGGGATATGCTGGGGGAACTTTCCTTCGAGAATTTGTAATGGGAGAAGAAAATTTCCATGAAGGGAGAGCAGGATTTACTAGCATTATTAAAAAAAAAACAATTAAAAAATAAAAGTGAAAAAGCTTTTTCAGCTGGAAGTAAGGAACAGCAATAAAACTGAAAACAAACAGAAATTATTACCCATATGAGGGGCTCACCTCCTTCTAATACCTCGCTCTTTACGCTAAAGTATTTTCGGTAATTTCAACTACTTATTCTACGGCTTTTGTGATTCAGGGGGTCATTCTTAATGAATTGGGATAAAATTTAAGCTTTAGTGTAAAGAGCGAGGTACTGACGATGGGGCGAATCCCCTCATGTATGTAATAAAAACATGAGAATACAAAAGTTCTTTACGTAAGCTAATTTATAAGTTACGTAAATCTTTTACCAATAAAAAGATTCGTAAAAAATTAAAAGTTCTAGTTGCCTTTTTAATTAACCAAAAAATCGGGGGGCAACTAGGCTTCGTCCCCCGCTCTTTTTTTCTCAAAATCATTCGATCAAAATTATGAGAAAGCTATTGAGCCAAAAAAAAAATATGCAAATTTCGTTTTGATCATTCCTCTGCGGAGAGCCAAAATCAAAACATGCATTGATTCAAAAACGTTCAGAAATTAAATAAAAAAAACAAGTTTTTTCAACTGAAAGTAAGGAGTGACATCAAAACTTAAAACGCACAGAAATTACTTCGTATATGAAAGAGGCTGCTTCCTCATCAACGCCCCGCTCTTTACGCTAAAGTTTTTTACTGTTTTAGAAAGAAGAATTGAGAGAAAGAGTCAAACTTTAGCGTAAAGAGCGGGGCGTTGATGAGGAAGCAGCCTCTTTCATATACGAAGTAATTTCTGTGCGTTTTAAGTTTTGATGTCACTCCTTACTTTCAGTTGAAAAAACTTGTTTTTTTTATTTAATTCAAGAAGGATCGGTTTAGTCAATCTGGGCTTAGATGCAGTTTAGTGCAGTTTCTGCTTAAATATATATGAATCTGTCGAGCTAAAAGAAAAAAAAGTTATCATAAGTCCTAAAGCATTCAATAATCTTGGCAATTAAGCATTTATTCGAATTAAGGGGTGTTCTTGGGCCCGTGCCACCTGAAATCCTCTAATTTTATTATTTCGCTAATAACTTATTGTATTTTCACAGATATTGGTTATCTTTTGAGTTTTGACCATTTTTTTATACTTTTATGACAGATGTGACTTTTTCTTTTTCTGCGTATTCAACTTTAGGACGTTGCTTATGATTATATCCAGTTATTCTTTTCCTGCCTGCTCAAAGGCAGGGGTTATGTAATTATAATTTCTGTGGTTAGTTGCAAATGCAATGTCCATTCACAATGCCGTATTCTTAACATCACGGTTCAGCCAGTACTAAGTTTTGGAATCATCGAATTCAAACTCCTTCACAATGCCCCCTCCTTTTGAAAAATATAACAATATAATTTTTTATCGTGTCTTCTACACCTCCCCCCCCCCCCCCTGGGAATAAGGATCTGATCTTCTTCTATAAAATCCTACGTGTGTGCGTCTTTGTATGTGCGTGTTTCCGCGCACTGAAAACCAGTTAAGCTATCAAACAGTTTGGTAAAGGAACTGTAAGTAAAAAGCAACCCATGCCAATTGTTACAGAAACTCTAAAGAAAATAAATTTTGACAGCATTATATGTAGCAAGAGAGTCTGCTTTTAACGAACATTGCAAATATGTAAATTCATTCAGTTTAGAGACCCCTGTCAAACATAATTTGCATAAAAACATTGGCACAAAACAACAATTTTAATCCAAAGAGGGCCAAAGTCCTATGAAGCAAAAATTTCGAGTCAGCCATTCAGTTTAAAACCGTCAAAAAACTATTTAAATAGTCTCCCTAATTTGGAAGTGTTAATGTTGCATAGTGAGGCATTCGTTGCTAAAGAATTACAATAAAAAAATATTGCATTTTTTAAACAAAATATACCAGTTCGGCAATTTATCAAAAACTGACAAACCCTCTTGCTGCGGGGATATTTTGATTCATACATAAAAAGTGCCTACTTGCAACGAAGCGGGGGGGGGTGAGGACTATGTCCTGGGAACAACATCTGTCTCAATATACCTCTCATTGAAAAACGTAAAACGAAGATTACTCTTGTACGTTTCAGACCCTCCCCCCACAAATATTTACCCCCTATCTTTGTCCCAAGACACCCTTCTCGAGAAATCTAAAATTACACTTTGAAATTCATTTTTGAAATTTAAAACTCCCTCGCCAACCCGTCACATTTAAGAAAGCCATAGTTTTACAGCAGAAACGAACCGAAATTAAGTATGGATAAAAAGAGATGTTTCATATCAAACCTTTTTAGATAGTGAGTGGTAAGTACAGAGCGAAGCCTGTCAGTAGCCAGCGAATTAGAATTATGGTAATATTGCCATGTGGTAGCGCATTTGTCCCTTAACTTATTGAATAAAAAAAGAAGTTTTTTTTTTGCTGAAAGTAAGGAACGACATTAAAACTTAAAACGAACAGAAATTACTTCGTATATGAAAGGGGCTGCTCCATCCTCAACGCCTCGCTCTTTACGTTAAAGTTTGACACTTTCTCTCAACTCTACTTTTTAAAACAGTAAAAAACTTTAGCGTAAAGAGTGGGGCGTTGAGGAGGGAGCAGCCCCTTTCATATTCGAAGTAATTTCTGTTCGTTTTAAGTTTTGATATCGTTCCTTACTTTCAGTTCAAAAAACTTGTTTTTTATTTAATTTCTGAACGTTTTTGAATTAATATATGTTTAATTTTGGCTCTCCGCAGATGAATAATTAAAACGAAATTTGTATATTCATTTTTTTGGCTAAATGAGTTTCTCGTAGTTTTGATCGAATGATTTTGAGAAAAAAGGAGAGGGGGAGGAGGCCTAGTTGCCTTCCATTGTTTTGGTTACTTAAAAAGGCAACTAGAACTTTTAATATTTTACAAACGTTTTTATTAGTAAAAGGTATACGTAACTTACGAGTTAGCTTACGCAACAAAGTTCTGTATTCGCATGTTTTTATTACGTATGTGAGGGGGCTCACCCCCTCGTCAGTACCTTGCTGTCTACACTAAAGCTTAAATTTTGTCCCAATTCCTTAAGAATGACCACTTAATCACAAAAACCGAAGAATAAATAGTTGAAATTAGTAAAATTACTGTAGCGTAAAGAACCAGGTATTAGGAGGAGGTGAACCCCTCATATGCGTAATAATTTCTGTTCGTTTTAAGTTTTAATGATGCTCCTTACTTTCAGTTGAAAAAACTTTTTCATATTTATTTTTTCATTGTTTTTTCTTAAATAATTCTAGAAAATCCTGCGCTTCGTTCATTGAAATTTTCTTCCCCCATGACAAACTCCTCCATGGAAAGTTCCCCAAACATATCCCCCTATTCTCAACCCCACCCCCAACCAAAAATATCCCTGGAAACGTCTGTACACTTCCCAATAACCATTGCTATATATAAGCACTGGTCAAAGTTTGTAACTTGTAGCCCCTTTAACGGGGACTGTGGGGCTCGTCCCCAAGACATAGTTATAAAGTTTTTCAACTATGCTGAATAAAATGGCTATCTCAGAATTTTGATCCGATGACTTTGGGAAAATAATTAGCGTGGGAGGGGGCCTAGGTGCCCTCCTATTTTTTGGTCACTTAAAAAGGGCACTAGAACTTTTCATTTCCGTTAGAATGAGCCCTCTTGCAACACTCTAGGACCCCTGGTTCGATACGATCACCCCTGAAAAAAACAACAAATAAACACGTCCGTAATCTGCCTTCTGGCAAAAAATACAAAATTCCACATTTTTGTAGATGGAAGCTTGAAACTTCTACATTAGGGTTCTCTGGTACGCTGAATCTGATAGTGGAATTTTCGCTAACATTCTATAACTTTTAGGGGGTGTTTCCCACTATTTTCTAAAATAGTGCAAATTTTCTCAGGCTCATAACTTTCAATGGGTAAGACTAAACTTGATGAAATAGCTCGGAATTGCGGTGTTTGCTTCGTTCGGGTGGTGCTGTTTTTGGCCGCCTTAGTCGAAAATTTCACGTTTTGGCAAAAAAAAAGTTCAATTGTTTATTCAATACAAGGTGAAAAGAAAGGCACATAATTTTATATATATTAACTAGCTAAACAGCGAAATATCTAATATAGAAAGGTGTCTGCTGCCCTCTCAGTCCCCTGCTTTTTCGATATAGCGTAATTTTGAAAAAAAAATTAAACTTCTAAGTATTTTTGTTACTACTACTAATAGCTCACTACAGCACAAGGCCGCCTCGGATCAACACAGTTATGCGCACCCCTCCTCCATCTCAATCTATTTAAAGCCTCCCTCTTTCCACTCAGTCTTTCGTTACAGCTTATTCCCGCCTCGTTCGGGGGCGGCCTGCTTTTTGTTCGGCCCTTGATGGTTGCCCGGCAAGGACAATCTGTCATCCTTCATCTGCAGAAGGTGTCTTAGCCATCTCAACCATTCTCTCATTATAGCCCTAGAGACAGGGATTGACTCACATTTTTCACTCAGGTTACTGTTCGATATGTGGTCAGTCAGTCGGGTACACAAAACAATTCGTTATCAATTTCTCTAGAAAACATCTAGGAAATCCTCCTCCGTCTTTCGGTGTGCCCAAGCTTCAGAACTGTACTTGACCAACGTCATCACTGTAGCTCCCAATATTTTAATCTTGATATGCAAACTTATCTTCCTGCTCTTCGAAACTTTTTTCAACTGTGAAAAACACCCCGGACCTTGGCTATTCTACTTTTAATATCTTCACTTCACCCATTGTCTTTATAATAATGCTACCTAGGTAAGTGAAGCTGTTCACTTGATCGATCTTCTCGTTACCCAACATCATATGTTCACCTTCACTTATTCTTATTCTTAGTGACTTAGTTTTCTTAACAATAGTGCAAAAGCCGTAGAATTTTATTCATTTTACTAACATTTTCATCTAGAATGCTTTAAGCATCATCATAATCTAAGTCTAGGAGAGTTTTAATTCCCCAATCAATTCCGTGTTCTCCCATTGCCTTTTCTTTAGCTCTATGGACAATAAAGAAAAATGTTACATAACGTTTTTTTAAACAGTTCGTGGTAAAGAACTGTAACTAAAGGGCGACCTGGCTCAATAGTAGCCGAAACTCTTAAAAAAAACGAAATTTTAAAAACCAATAGAAATATAAAAAGAATCGGATTTTTTATCTTATTTCAAATATATGTTTTATTAATCTTAGTCTTGCCCATCGAAAGCTACGAGCCTGCAAAAATCTGCCCAATTTTCGAACAAAGGGGAAAAAATCCCGTAAAAGTCATAGAATCATAATGAAAATCACACCATCAGATTCAGCGTATTAGCAAACAAAAAAAAAATTTTTACTTACGTGACCTAACGACAGCTACTTGTGTAAGTCTCTAAAGTTGCCCAAGGAGTAGTAGTTGCTGTATTAGAAATAACTTATTATATTTATTTTTTCAGCTCTAAGTAATTTCTCCGATGTCTTTTCCTGATAAAGAAAAAAGACAGCAATGCTGGGACGCCCGAGATGATCTGTGGAACTGCATGGACAAAAATGAAAATGAAAGAGAATTGTGCAAAGAATTCAGAGCTATCTATGAGTCTACTTGCCCGGCTCAATGGGTAGGTTCATCTTGTATTTAAGAAAACAATTTTTTCAATAATTTCAAAAGGAAAAATATTAAAATTCACTATTAAATCTTTCTCTAAATTAAAGCTACTGATTATATAAAAGGGCTAAATAAACATTTGACTTGGCACGAACTATTGTCTACTTTTTTTTTCCATGTCGTGTTCATTAAATAACATTTGTTTTTGACGGAAGAAAATATGTCAGTGTTGTTTCACAATTTAATTTTCCAAGGAAGTTATATTAGTTAAAAGTGATCCCTGATGAGTTTTCCTCTCTATTACCCTCTTCTCCTTTTCCTCTCTCTCATTCTCTCTTTCAGTCGATTTTGCTTTCTCTCTCTTTAGTTGTGTCTTAATTTTCTTTGCTTTGTCAGTTATTGAGATGCCCTCAATAAAACGGTTGGTTGATGGTGTCAAATAAATTTATTTAGTCCCTTTTCATAAGCGGTTTAAAGTTGGCTATTCTCCATAATGATGTTAGATGAATGAACGGTGTTTTAGTGAGGAGTAATTAATAGAAATGATTCTCCGTTTAGCTTTAATGTCTTGAAACAGGTCCAAAGTTACTATTCTAAATGTTAAGCACATTGGAAGCGACCGCTGGAAGTCCAGAAATAAATGTGTTTCTTTTCAATTATGTGAGGGCAACGGCATCTATCTTTAGTGGCATAGGTAAATGAAAGCATACACGAAATTAGAAGCTGAAACTTAAAAGTGTGTACTTTTTGAACTAGGTTCTAAATTTTGGGAAGGGCTTGAGAGCCAAAACAGTCCCCAAAAAGCTGATTGTTGGGGGGTATCCTTCCTTGAAATTAGCACGAAAGAGTTATATGGAAAGTACGGATCACCTTTTTATTAAATTTAAATATGAGTTAATTCATAATGACGAGCCTAAATATCTTTCAGAAAAACGAGGTCTCAACATTACCTAGTTTGTAAGTACATGGTAATATATGGACTGGAAAATCCCTGTGCTAAATGTGTTTCACGATTTTTTTTTATTTATAAGTTATCGCTACATACCTCAGTTTATTAAATTGGTAACTTAGATTTAAGGAGTTTCTATGGAGTTTTTAGTTTGTCAAACACTTCGTGACTAAGAATTGCAATGACCTGGGCTAACAATAACAGAAACTTTAAAAAAGGAGGTTTTGATAACTATATATATATGTCAAAAGAATCTACTTTTTACGGCGATTCCAAATATACAAAATTCATCAAGTTTAAAGGATTAAAAGCTACGCACCTGAGAATATTTGCCTGATTTTTGATAAAGGGGAAAACTCTTAAAGAGGCAAGTAATCTTAACAAAAATTATAGCATCAACAAATTCAGTACATCAGTGAACCTTGTGGGAGAGGTTTCAAGCTCCCATCTCTAAAACCGTGTAATTTCGAATTTTTCTCGATGGGTTATCCCATCGAACAAATTGTCCTATGAAACGGAGAGAGAGCTCATTCGAACGAAAATTGAAAGTTATAGTGCCCTTTTTAAGCTACCGCAAAGATTATGCCATAGTAAAGTGAGGTTTTCTGCCTTTTTGCTGTACTGAACAATAATTTTAACTCAAAGAAGAGAAAATTGCTGTTGATTGAAAGTTCTGAGATTAGTAATCGATTTAAAATCGTTAGAAACTATAAGTTAAGCTTCCCAATGTCAGAGCCAACAATGTCGCATAGCGGTGTATTTGTACCTAAATAGTCAAATAGTTCGAATAAAATAGAAGGTTAATGTAGACACTTATTTTAAAGTTTCATTTGACCAACTTGTTTCAATTGATGTTAGATAAAATTACGTATATGCATAATTTCTGGTCAGATATTATGGAGGAGGGCTCATGGGTCATTGCCTGGGTGGGAGGGGGGTTGCCTTACGCCTCAAATGTCCTTTTTACTCCCGAATTTTCTAATTTTCTGTGAGCATTTAGGTAAATATAGAAGAGGTCTAAGGGCAGGGGACGTATAAGTTAATATCTAATCCCTATCATTTGGAATAAGCCTGAATATAATGACTGCAGGTTGTATTTCTGTTCTTATTGCAGAAAATCTTTTCTATGTAAATAATATCACATTAGCACGCCTACCGCTGCCAAGGTAGAGAAAAGGAGGTCAATTGAGGGAGAGGGTTATTACCCCGAGATTTCTTTCTGCTCCCTTCCCCTCCTTCCTAGATTATGGCAAGTGCCTTTTTATGCGTATTTTCATTGAAAAGTGCCTTCTTGTGCCATTTCTATTGAAAAACTATCGATAAATTTGCCCCCTAGATTTTGAATAATACATTTTGCCTTCCCCCCTCCTGGAATAACAGTTATGTGGCAATAATCTATTAGTAAGGAGCGACTCTTGTTTATCGTAACCTAAATTTAAAAACAAAAGTTTATTAGCAAAATATAAATTCAAAGAATTGCTTTTCTATGGTAACTCAAAAGATACAAAACTGGTTAATTTAAGAGGTACCTAGCAAAAGTTACGGGCTTAAGAAAACTTGCTCCATTTATGGAAAGAGGGGGGAAAAGTCTCGCAACCGTGTTCTTGGCAAACATAAGGATCTGCCAAAAGAAGCTCACATTGCAAAATTAACGAGGTCTTCTATCGCAACCATGTCCAGTTTCAAAAGAAATCGACCGAAATATAGTTTTTGTGTTTGCGATCAACAGGATCTGGCTAGCAGTAACTTGCCTTTTTCCGTGTTTGGCTCTTAAGTATAACTTATGGAAAGGGACTTTTTGGACATCAAACCTATTTTATGAGTGAGGAAATGTACCAGTTATTGGATTGTAAGGACATGATTTTGATTTTTTGTAAACATAAGGTGACTTACAGTCTATTAAGATTCAAGAAGTATATCCCTTTGTTTTAGTCAACATGCTTGAGATTTTGAAAATTTAAAACTTACTTTTTTTTGTATTCCTAAATTCGTGGTTACAGATATGATTAAATATCTGACTAGCCGCCAGCCTTTTGTCGAGGTTTTTAGATGACTATTGAATCTTCTTTTGAAAGAGTCAACATTGAAACTCTTAGGGATAACCTCCTCACTAAGATTATTTCAGATAGAAGTGTAACGTGGAATGAAGCTGTTTTTCAAGTAGTCTACTCCGTTATCGTTTTGCCCGAGCAGTGGGCCTTTGTATTTGTCTTTTTGGCTCTACAATTAGGGGCACAAGACGAGAAAGCTCTAGAGGAGGAGGTGGAGTACTTGTTCCAAACAGCCATCGACGCTACATCAAACCTTGCATCTAAACACTGGAAAAATCATGGGGAACGACTAAACCTGCCTTATTATCCCTATTTGGAGTAGTTTTCAGAGCAACAGCATACAGCAGGCATTCGTACTCGGCAATGGGTCCGATGTAAGACTTGTAAAGTGAGATGGTTGAGCTGAGCGCTAGAAGGTTCTTGCGTGCTCCCCAGCTTTCTTGTGCCGGAGGTTATCACCCAACCGAGGTGGGTGTTCAATACCACTGATACCAAAACAATCCCACTAGTTGAGGGCATTGGTTTATGAAAATGCCAGTGGGGATTTTTTTTTTCTTTGAATGATGAAAGAACAAGGTGTTTTTCAAAACCTAGGGGGGGGGAATCATTTTGTTTTATTTTTCATTGAAAATACCAAAAAACGATGTTTAAAAAAATCTATCCCCCTCCAATGGTTTTCCTCCCACTGTCTAATTTTTAATTGTCACAAAATAGATAAAATGATGGTTTTTCAACCTCAAAAGCCAAACAAAACAGTCCAAACCCAAAAGAATTGCCCATTAATCAGAAGCCACTGTAAAGCCTGTGTCGTTTGCTAGGCTATGATTTCCTTGATGAGCGCCACTCCTCAAGGTTGCCCTACAGCGCTGTTTGCAGTCGCAATTTTGGTTAGGAAAACTCGTTGTCGGGTAACCGTCTTAGGACCGAACAAGAAGCAGTTAGCCCCCAAATGGGATGGGAGGATGTAAGGAAAGATTTAAAGGATATAGGAACTTGGGAAGTTCTAAAGAGGAAGGCTTTGAATACATTGGGATGGAGGAGGAGCATAAGTAGCTGTGTTGGCCGCATATGGCTTGGTGCTGCAGTTGTTAGTGGTAAAAGTACTATTAGATAGCATCAGTGCACAGTCTACTGGCACCTCAAAATAAATTTTTCACCGTAAGATCGTTTTGCTAAGAAACACCAAAAACACTTGGTCTTTTAGGGATAGGTAGTGCGTCGATAAGAGTGCCTGTGAAAAGGCAGTATCTTGTTATAGGTACTCTAACTGTGTTAGATCTGACCTATTATTCTTTGGGACCAAAGGTTGAATAAAAATGTTTTTTTTTTTTGAAGCGAATAAAAAGTGAGAATGGTGACGAGTGTACAAGTAAGAATAAAAATCGGAAATAATAGAGACAGGAAAGCACAAAAGCAAAGAGGGACTAATTTGAGATACAATATAAGCATATTATATCATATGCTTATGATATAAGCATAAGTTATTAAAGTTAATAACATAACTTTATAAGTTAAGTTATAAAGTTCTAACTTAACTTTATTGATTTTCCAAGAAAAAAAAACTTTTTGGTATTTATTTTATTTCATCAATCAGTTCATTTAGTTTTTTCTATCATAAGTATGGTGCTGAAGCATGGAAAATTTTCAAAAATTCGTAAAAATAGAATTTTACTACGTATATCAATATACTTTTAAGTTATTAAGTAAAGCACATTGCTTCTAATACCCATTCCTAAAGTCTTAAAGTCTTTCTAATTTTCAGCAGGAAAGGAAAAAAAAGGCATTAAATCGCAAGTCTAAGAGGCCAAAGAAAGCCCTTGAATAACAATAATTTAGAGACAGGCTAGACTTGTTGGCGAGGAGACTCTTACCTTTGGCTCCCTTTCCCTTTGCGATTTATCCTTATTTCGCTGTCATTCCTAAGATATGACAGCGTCTTTACTGTTTTGATGATTTTGTCCCTTCGTGTTAGGTGGCTTTTAGTTTCTTGGTTTTTATGAACATTTTTAACTAATTTATTTATTCTCTATTTTGTTTTATGTTCGGCTGATTATGCATGTATAATGCCTATTTTCACAAAAAGGGAACACAGATCATTATGGGTTTTATATATATATATATATATATATATATATATATATATATATATATATATATATATATATATATATATATATATATATATATATATAGAGTGCCGGGTCCCGGCACTCGGCACGCGGCAGGCTTCTATATATGGCTCATAGTCGCTTGTCTTCTAACTGCAGACAATTTGAGCCTTTTTTTATGTCATGACGTCAGCACAGGTTCGATGCAGCCACCCTGTGAAAAATACGATTTTTTTTAAAGAAGGCTGCTTCGCCGCCGGACCCCGGCCCAGTTTTCAACCACAGATCACTGTTCAAAATTTCGTTTACATTTCAATGTGATTCTCACTGTTGTTTATTCTATGTCATTTTCTTGAGCTCTTACGATTCTCACTTTCACCAGTTTTCTGTTCATATTTATCCGTGCTTCGTTTTCATTAATGACCCCCCTTAAACATTTTAAATGACCTTAGATTAGAATTATCGCCTTTGTAAAATTATAATGTTTTGTTATTGTACCTTTAACTTTCGCCTTTGCTTGTCATCTGTCATTATGAAAAACATTCCGCCGAACCTTTTCAAACAGTTCGTGGTAACGAACTATATTAAGGAGCGACCCGGCTCAATAGTAAACGAAACTCTAAAAAAACGGAATTTTGATGCTAAAAGATACATCAAAAGAATTGGATTGTCAAAAAATGTGGAAATTCGTATTTTTCGCCAGAAGACAGATCACCGGTGCATGTTTATTTTTTTTTTCCCAGAGGTCATCGTATCAACCAAGTGGTCCTAGAATGTCGCAAGAGGGATCATTCTAACGGAATTGAAAAGTTCTAGTGCCCATTTTAAATGACCAAAAAAATTGGAGGGCATCTACGCCCCCTCCCACGCTCATTTTCCCCCAAAGTCAACATATCTAAATTTTGAGATAGCCATTTTGTTCCGCATAGTCAAAAACTATAATAACTATGTCTTTAGGGATGACTTACTCCCCCACAGTCCCCAGGGGAGGGGCTGCAAGTTGCAAACTTTGACCAGTGTTTACATACAGTAATGGGTATTGGGAAGTGTACAGACGTTTTTAGGGAGATTTTTTTGTTTGTTTTGTTTGGGGGGGGGGGTTGAGGGGAGGGGGCTATATGGGAGGATCTTTTCTTGGAGGATTATGTCATGGGGGAAGAGAAATTCAATGAAAAGGGCGCAGGATTTTCTAGCATTACTATAAAAAAAATGAAAAAATAAACATGAAAAAGTTTTTTCAATTGAAAGTAAGGAGTACCATGAAAAATTAAAACAAGCAGAGATTATTACACGTATGAGGGGTTCTTCTCCTCCTAAATACCTCGCTCTTTATGCTAAAGTATTTTTAGTAATTTCAACTATTTATTCTACGGCCTTTCTTATTCAGGGGGCATTTTTAAAGAATTGAGACAAAACTTAAGATTTATTCTAAAGAGCGAGGTATTAACGAGGGGACAAACCCCTTCATATACATAATAAAAATATGAGAATATAGAAGTTTGCTACGTAAGTTAATTCTTAAGTTACGTATATTTTTTACTAATAAAAACGTTCGTTAAAAATTAAAAGTTCTATTTGCCTTCTTAAGTAACCGAAAAATTGGAGGGCGAGTAGACCTCCTTCCCCACCCCTTATTTCTCAAAATCGTCTGATCAAAACTAAGAGAAAGCCATTTAGCCAAAAAAAAAGAATTGATATACAAATTTCATTTTAATAATTTATGTGCGGAGAGCCAAAATCAAACATGCATTAATTCAGAAACGTTCAGAAATTAGATAAAAAAAATAGTTTTTTTAACTGAAAGTAAGGAGCGACATTAAAATTTAAAATGAACAGAAATTACTCCATGTATAAAATTGGCTGTTCCCTTTTCAACGCCCCGCTCTTTACGCTAAAGTTTTTTTTACTGTTTAATGAAGTAGTATTGAGAGTAAGAGTCAAACTTTAGCGTAAAGAGTGGGGCATTGAAAAGGGAACAGTCCCTTTCATATACGGGGTAATTTCTGTTCGTTTTAAGTTTTAATGTCGCTCCTTACTTTAAGTTAAAAAAAACTAGTTTTTTTTTTTTAACAGAGGCTGATGCAGTATCAGGTTCTTGGTTAACATCCTTATAAACTTTAATGTTGTTGTTTAACAACTTAATTGTTGTTAACTTCTTTTTTTTAAAAGTAATGGTAAGTATTGATGACCTTATCCATGTCAAAATCACAAACTCAATTATCATAACTATCGTTTTCAATTTTGGAACGTTTTGACTCCGCTGTCGCTTATCTTCTAACCCCATTTTTCTTTCTTCTTCATTTTGGATTTTCATTACTTCACACAATTTGCCAGTGCCCTTTGCTTAATCTACCCTTATTGGTCTAGTGTTAGATGATGGCCTAGGTTGTAGATTTGTTAATGGTTAGGTGGTGAGACAAAAACTACTTTTTCTTCCTATGAATAATCATTTCACTTCAAAATACTCGTTTTTTGAGTCTTGTCCCATTTGATAGTCCAGGTTTTGGAAAAGAGTTTGCAATTACTAGTTTTTTTGCTGTTCAAGCAGTTTTCCTTGCATGAAAGTCTTCAATTTTTCCTCATAAGCGTGACAACGTTATTGCAGTTAAGCTCTTAACTTAAGGCTCTTAAAACTTAAGGCTCTTAATGGATTTTCTCAGACTTCTCACCTATCTAGATCTTTTTTTATGCGAGAATATCTTTAGATACCAATTTCCCCGGAAAAATGTGGAGCCGTTTTCGAGAAAAAATAAATACATACATAAATATATAATTATTACTCACTTATAAAGATAGTAGATATATATATATATATATATATATATATATATATATATATATATATATATATATACATATATACATATATATATATATAGCTCAAGAGCTTATTCTTGAGCCTAGTCATGGCGCTGGTCATGAAGATCATTTCTTAGATTTAAATATTAACATTTGTGATAATAATAAATTAAGTTTTAAAATGTATAATAAAACGGATGATTTTGATTTTGAAGTGATTAGTTTCCCATTCCCTGAAAGTAATATACACTCAAATATCACATATTCAGCGTTTTTCTCACAGTTACTTCGTTATGCAAGGATTTGTAGTAATTATATTGATTTTAAAAATAGATGTAAAGTCTTAAGCCAAAAATTGATATCAAGAGGTTTTTCTGCAAATAGATTAACTTGGTAATTTAAAAAATTTAGTTTTCATTATAACGAACTTTTAAATAAATATCAAAAGAATTATCTAGAAATACTTAAAGAAATTTTTAACTAATTTCGGAGGTTCGAGAAATGTTGTCACAGCGCCATTTATTTTGAATTGTGTTTCTAATTGAGCGGATTTTCTAAAAAATTAGCCACATGGTAAAGATGAATTCTATAATTGTTTAGTTCATTCAGGTTTTTTGCAATGTGTTAGTATTTGTGATTTGGTAAAATTTATAATATTTAGTTTACCTATTGTTGCTAAAGGGAGGGATATATTAACAGGATAAGCTTGTTTTTGGTTTTACTTGGTTGTTTTACATTTGCTGTTTTTTTTCTTTCATAGGCATGTATTTTGGGGGTGATACCTGACGCGGGGATGCCATGGATATTCTGTGGTAGCCACAACACTGTGCTGGGTAGAGAATTTAGAGTGGCGAAACCCTATATAGGCCAGTGTATTCTCCTGATGAGCCCTTGTGTTGGGTGTTGCCTCTGAATTATTTGTCTATATTATTTTTCTATTGTTTGGTAAATGACGACTTATACTTATTGACGACATGACTGCCTGTCCATGGATTATTCTTTATGGTTGATTGTGTGTGGCTATGCTGTTTGACCTATGTGATTGTATGGATGAGTAGGGTTAGGGCCTCATTCAAGTGCTGGTCTATATTAATCACTAATTTAGGAAAACAGTCTTCCTTTTCTCCTTCTGTCTCCTCCTTATTTTTTTTTTTTTTTTTTGTGTTTGTGCTGTAGCATTGGTGATTTCTCTTTTCATGATATATACATACATATATATATATATATATATATATATATATATATATATATATATATATATATATATATATAATACAACGGATATGTGCTAAAAATAAAACTGCGTAATACTTTGGATATACAACATTCTTCGCTGTTCCATTGTCTGTGCATATAAATAGATTGTCCGGTGTACCGACTCTTTTAAATTGAAAAGGCAAATCTGTTGGAATCATGGGAATGCGAAAAATAAGAACAGCCTCACTCTCTGAAGGCCCTTTCAAAATTGTTGTCTCTATTACGTTTTCCATTGTTTTTTCTTGTTTTGTTTTTTACGGCAAGTCGCGTGCCGTTGCAAAGGTTTGGTGGGTTAATATTTCGCAACAGTATTATTGGTTCGCCTGTTTTTAGTTGTAGCATGTGCGGTGGAAACCCTGGGAGATCCGGGGAATTTAAAAATTCTGATGGATAGTTAACCGCTTCATTTGATTTCAGAACTGTGTAGACTGACTTGTAAATGACTGCCTGGTCTCGAATCTTGACCAGAATAGTAATGTTGATTTCGTGGACGTCTTTGTTCTTGGCTGCCAGAATAGCGCGTTCACTTAGCCATTTATGATTTTTATAATTGGTTAGAATATTTGGAAATACCTTTTCAACCAGATCATTTTTGACGTCACCAAATTACAGAATTGAGGGGGCAGTTGTATACGTCCTGAAATTGAGTCAACTGGGAGCTTTCCGTTTCCAATTGCCAGCAACTGATCTGAAAATATTTCACCAGAGTGATCGTTTTGCAATCGGAGCCGCATATTTATAAATAATTTTTAATGTCTTTGCGTGTATCCATGTCGTTCACATGAATTTTATTTTCAAAATTAAGGCTCTAATGTATAATCAGTCGAGGGTGCACGTCCTGCCCATGATCCACCAAAATGCTGCCCCCCCTCAACAGTGGGGCCCGCGCTCCACGTTTGGAATCATGGCTATAAATGATCACCTAATGAATTAGAATTCAAATGAAATATTTAGGAGGATATAAAATCGCGGACAGGTGGGAAGACAACTGTTTTTTAGGATCTTGACAAGTAAAACATGTTTCCTTGCCAATGGAAACAAGAGATATTTTTAAGAAATCATATACACACATTGGTATGTAAACAATTAGTGGCAAAATTTAGATAGATGGAAACATCCGGTGAAGCCGAAGGCCGGGAAAGAGCTTAAACGATACTAAATATATCTATTAAAAGAACAGTGATTGTGTAATATTTTTTTCCTGCTCAATAGTCATTATTGAACTGTTGGAGTGACAACCAAATTAGCAAATAACATTGTCTGATGCTATGAATTGTCTGAATCTATGAATTTTGTTTTCCCAATATACGGCAACGGGTGATAGCATCGAATAACGCAGTATCTAAAGAATAAATTTCTTTTATTATCCTGATAATGTCTGTTGAAGCTTTGAACATACTATTTTGAATAGTCTGTAATTGAAGACGTCTGAGTCGGTCACATTTACACCTCTCAATTGCTCGATTTTGGAAAGGATCTGGTATCGAATTTTACTCTTAGGTTTTTTTTTTTACTTTTTTATTTTTAGGTTTTTTTCTCTTTTACTTCATAACTTTAATGTCGCTCGTATAACATCTACTTAGTGGCTGGCTGGAGGGCGTCAGCCCTTTCCTGTTTAGGAAAGGGTAATTTATGGTGTTTTCAAGTTTTAAAGCCACTCTCCACTTGTATTTGAAAATGAGACTTGTTTTTATTCTATTAGTAGCGCTCATATACAGTCAAATCATGGCATTTGCATTTTATATCTGAACGCGCTTAGACCGTGGTAAGAGCAAAATTGTTTGATCCTCAAAGTACCAAGGACAGTGAAAATGAAATCTCAGTTTTGAATTAGTTAAATAAAAGTTATCATAACCATGCGTGTTTTGAAAAGTTAGAAAAATTGGGAATTCAATTTCTAATCAATTTACCTCGATTTGTAACTATGCGATTTTTGGTAATAGTAGACAGGGCCGTACCCAATATTTTTATTCGCTGGGGGAGGGAGTACAAGAAAAATTAAAAAAAAACACATTAGAAACTGTTCATATGCATTTTTGTTACGTTTCTATGAGTCAAAAAAACATTTCAGGGAGGTGGGTTCAAACCCCCTCCCGCTCCCCCCAGAATATAGCCTAGATAGCGGGTGCCAAATTAAAAAAAAGAAACCGGGAAGAAAAAAAAAACAAAAATTAAGCTTGAAAACAAATGGTACCAATAGGGTCGTATCCAGTATTTTTTCCGGGGGGGGGGGGTGGTACCAAGGATTTATTTCGAAGGTTGTTTCACAAAAAAACGCATCAAAATTTGTTTATATTCTCTTTTTTACGTTTTTACAAGTTGTACAAAAATTACGGGGGGAAAGGGGGTGGTTCAAACCCCCTCCCCGTAGATACGGCCATGGGTGACAAATAGCTTAAGAAGGTGAAAAATAGCTTAAGAATATGAGTCCTTTTGGAGTCATATTGTAAGTCGTATCCCCCGTGTGAGTTTAAGCGCCTAGTCCCCCTACTCTTTTCTTTCATAGTTGTTTAAGAGCGCGAAGAATGTTTAACGGCGATTCCACCAATGCTGATATTTACATAACAAAAGTCATAGATGACGTTTTTGTAAACTTCAGTCATAGATGGTGACATGTTTTCTTTTCCAGCGATACATGTTTAGCTTCTAAGCAGTTTTCCATTGGTTTTATGAAATCTATATCTGATGCAGGAATCAAACGTGAGACCTATTATTTCCTATGGTAAAAGAACGACACGCTACTGGACTGAGACAAAAAGTCATTGATAATACTATGTTCTTAGAAATACATTCTAAGGCAATCAGTGTATTGTTTTGGGGACGCTTGCCAGCTGATGCTAAGCGTCACTACATCGTACCAAGTCAATTGCGCAAAAGATCTCACAATTAGTTTTTGGTAAGTGTTATTAGTGGTTCGTTTCTGGGCACCTTTTTGTTGGCATCATCCCGAGAACATGTATACCACGATGACTTGAGATGCTTGCTTGACAGATATATTCTTTTAGTGGTTAATGAAACTTGTTTCAGTCTCTAAAAATTGACTTTACTTACTTACTTTGACTTATCGCTCTTGCTCAGCAGGTTCGCCAGCGTGGAGGGAACTGGTTGGTAAAGCCTTCAGTCTTCTCGAAGTAGCCGTGTCCAGGGCTAAGGATGGGGCCTCATTTGGGTTGATGTTGCGGCTAAGCATTTTTGGTTTATTACATCAGCCCATTTAGTACTCTGCCTTCCTCGAGGGTGTTTCTAGCCATAGGGACTAAAGTCCGAGATGATCTTTGTGGGGGTACTTAGTGGGAAACGTAGGAGATGGCCTTACCACCTTAGAGAGCGGGCTTCTACTTGGGTAGAGAGGTTCGCCAGCGTGAAGGTCTTCAGGATCTCAGTATTGCTGATCTTGTCATACCATTTGAAGCCTTTGACTCGAAGCAGGTGTCTATTCTGAATGGCATCGACCTTTCTTAGCTGTATCTGGGGTATCGCCCATGTCTCAGATGAGTACAGCCTGATGCTTGAGACTTTGGCGTTGTACATTCGGGCTTTGGCATGGCGGCTATTTGCGGTTTGTGGAAGACTGCTCTCAGGAGTCGTCGGAACACAGAGCTTGCCTTGGCAAATCTGGCTGAGATTTCTGTGTCAAAGGTTCCTCTTTAGGATATAATTGATCGAGATATGTGAACTGCTCTACCACATCGACAGCTTTGCCGTTAATCTCAACAGTTGAAAGTGGTGCTGCTGCAGTCTTTTCTATGGGCATAATCTTCGTTTTCTTCCAGTTGATTTGCAGCCCAACTCTAGAGGCTGTGGAGGAGAGCGTCTCGAGTGCAGGCTTAAATTGGTCGAGATTGTCACTAAGGGCAGCTATATCGTCCGTGAAGTCAACATCGGATAGAGTCCTCCCGGCGTAACTGATGGCGAAAGGGTTGGCATGGTGCGTCTCGTTCAGGATGTCGTCGGCGATGCAGTTAAACAGCTCAGGTGCAGCAGCGCACCCTTGCCGTACTCCATTGTGCATGGGAAAGGAAGAAGAAAGCTTCCCGTTAACCAGGACGGCGCTTTCTGTGTTGCTGTAGATTTCTTTGAAAAGGCTAACTATATTTGTGGGTAGGCTTGCAGCTTTCAGGATAAGCCAAAGGGACGGTCTGTCAACAGTGTCAAAGGCAGAACGAAAGTCAATAAAAGCTCTATAGGAATTTTTTAAACTCCACTGTCTTTTCAACGATCTGTCTAACCGTGTGAATCTGTTAAGTTTTCGATCTTCCTTGCATGAATCTGGCTTGTTGGGGGCAGCGTAAAGCATGTAGGAAACTTGTTGCACATTTCAGCAGCAGCATCGAAAACAGCTTTCCAGGAACAGACAGTAGGGTGATACCGAGGTAGATTCTGCAGTCCGTCTTGCTGCCCTTGCGCTCTAATACTGGCACAAGGATTCCTTTCTTCCAGTCTGGTGGTATAACTTCAGTTCGCCAATTTTTTCTGCCAGAAAATGGATGACATATACTTTGATCAGCTCATCAAAAGCTATCGACTGCCGTCGAAAAAAAATCTATCTTTCTTAGTTCTAAAGATGACTTTTTTGCCGTAAGTTTCTAACGTCATCAATTAGAAGGAGAATTAGAAAACCCTAATTTTCTTTAGCAATGAGAAAACCTTTAAAGCTTAAGAGGCACATCTGATACCATTCCTCTACCGCAATCCCAAGTGCAAAAAAAGCGAATGATAAACTCAGCTGGAATCACAAACAGAAATGAGTAGAAACAAAAGATTTTTGGTCCCAGGCAAAAGTTCTACGAAGCTTTCCAAAATGCAAAGTCATATTCATCAATCCGGACTAATATCCACACTTTTCGTAAAAACTGCAGAGATTAGACCTTTACCACTTTCTAGGAATAAGCTGAGATCGGGGTGCTAGGAACAAAAAAAGAAAAAAAAACCGACAAAACCGAAGTGTTGCTCTTGCAACACAATAACACAGACAATATAATCTAATCGAAGGGTGGTAAGGACCCAAGCGTTGACAGGCATCAGCACAAGTTTTTTTTATAAACAAAACAATATTAGTGGCACAAAAAACTTTCTAATAGTCTTCTGATCTCTATAAGAACGCGGCAGATGCAATAAATATTTGCAATAACGAAAATACAGAACTCTTAAATTTTGCAAATCTTGATTATTAAAAACGGGTGCAGATCTGAAATAAACAATGTAGAGTAATCGCAATGTGTTGGATAAAGCCTTTCGTGAAAATCCGCCTCGGTTCAGGACAATTTTTGGGTACCCAATTTTGAGCTTACTTTTAATATTATTAAGCCCACAAGATCGAAAAGCCAATAAAGATAAACAAATACGAATTCCAAGCCACGGAATCGAAGAAACAAGCTTAACTGAAAAAGAACCACAAGCGAGATCACTACTTTGATGTTTAGTATTAAAAGCTAAATATTCACATAGTTCTGTATTAAGTTTGAGGCCGATTTCCTCATAAGACTTAAAACAAGCTGGGTCGACTTAATAAGGTTAGATATAATCACTTGACTTGAGTCGAACATATGAATTAGCATACCAAAAACGAAGAGTTGATATAATAGACACATTAACACCAAGTTGGATTAAAGAATACCAAGGTTGGCTATGGCATATTGAATCAAATGCTGTTGAACCATCCAGTGCGCAACACTCAACCTCAAAACTATATATATGCACCTTAAGTAATAGCGAAGCTAGAGCATGATGAGCATGTTGACATCCTATGTGCGGCTTAAAGCCAAACTGATTAGACATATAATCTACTTTAGACAGAAGATCAGGGAGCAGAACGTATTCAAATACTTAGCAACCTAGTACAAGTACAACCTAGTAAAACCAAATACTAGTACAAGCCACCAGAATATGCCCCGTACGAAGTGCAACTAGTTGGATCCTTACTACGTTTCAAAATTAACGTAATGATTCCAAATAAAAAAGAATCAGGGACTAAAGACAAGCATAAACACATCTGGAAAAATAGCTGCAAGTGATAAACTAATTCCTCCGATTCGGTGTTGAGGTGAAAAGCACTTATGTCGTCGATATCATAAGATTTTGGTTTAAGTCTCTCAACACTTCTTTTGACACGGTCAATATAAACGGGAGGCACTTGACCTCGAGTGGTTTTCTTAGGCAACATATTAGAACAGAAGGTGACAAAACGACAATGAACCACATACATCAATGTATCGAAAATCTTACTATAATGATTGATCCATGATACATTCGAGATTTGTTCGGGTATAGGCGATCTGTCGAACTTCGTGACATTAATCCCTTTTTTCACTCGCTAGGAGTCTTGTGAAATTCGGCACCGTTATACCTAACTCTTCGAAGATAACATTTACAATCCAGCTTTGTTCTTTGTTTAATATTGAAAACATTACCCCTTAGGGGGCAATAGCAAGCTAGCCATATTTTGAGCCACATACTTCTAAATTGGACTGGGCTCAAAAGCGACATAGGGGAACAGCTACTTCTTCAGACATCTTTAAGCACGACACACTGTTGGTATAATAAATATTAAGCTGAATTCTGACTTCTGGGAATCCAACGCTTGTACACAACAAATTAAAAGGGATTTTAATCGTTGATAGAAGGCTAGCAAGTATAGAAAAATAAAGAGGTCTGTTAGCTTTGTTCCATTCTCTTTTAGAAAATTAGTATCAAAATTCCATTTTTTAGAGTTTTGGTTACTATTAAGGTGGGTCGTTTCTTATTACAGTTCGTTACCACGAACTGTTTGATCCATTTTCTAGAATTAGAACGAAGGTTTTTGCTCAGATGTAGCATTCAGGGTAACAATGAGGGACAGGAGAAGATAGTCATAATCTCGCTCATTCTGATTAACAGGGACTTCGCCAAAGATGAAACCAAAAGAAACGATGCAATTGTCAATGTCCAAAAGTCAACCACTATCATGGATATACGAATGGGAGGCATCCCCAGTCATTATTCTCAGTGCCATTCAGAAGACTTTTTAATAATGTGCAAGATTTTGCAAAACTTTGGATGGATTTCTGGTTGCAGGGGAGATAAGCGTTAATGAGGACAAGGTTGGCAAGAGGAATAGCAACATAAAAATTACTCTCGTGATGACATAAAGTGGGTGGTGAAAACAATATATTTTTTATTAAACATGCTTGGCCACCTGATGGTCTGCCAGAGGTTTTGGAGGCATTTTTTGATAAAAAAACTAAATGTTTATTACTTCTGCGCAGGGAGTTTAAGCTTACTAAAGGTAGGAGATGTTCTTGGAGGAATAAAACATCAAATTTTCTAATTTTTGGTCTAAAGAAACGTCTATCTTTCGTACCGTTAATATTGAACGAGTTTATTGTGATGTTAGCCTTAGCACTCATGTTCTTGTAGAAGATGACCGTTTCGACAAAGGTTCACGAAGGGCTCGGCATTTCAGTGAAAATGATACGTGCTTTTGTTGATATTTTCCACATTTTGGTGTAACCTGGCACGGATAATCAGGCGAGGATTCATGTTATCCTGCGCAATGGGAGCAGCATTTTTTTCACAATTTTATTTTAAGTAATTAGGTGATTGGCAATTATAACAGCATTTGGGTGGGTGTTCGTAAACTCATAAACTCAATATATCTCATACCCAATCTTTATACTAAGTCGAAGTTCATTAGTGAGCACAACAGCGTTTTCATAAAAAAATTCTAACAGCTGAACAATTGCCTATTCGTTTCACATGAGTAATATTATCGCAATTAATTAGCATCCCCTCATCAAAATTGGTTTTGTATACCTTCCAATATATTTCGTTTCTTTTACTTTGACGTCACAATCTCTCATTACGGATGGAACGGCATTGCAAAAGTCCTTTGCAGTAATCTTAGCGATTCATACCACCAGCTTATCGTTAGAAGGCTTAATGCTATGAACGCATTAATGACCTGGAGAACAGTCTATTATTTTGCAACGCTTTGCAGGATTGTCTAATTGTGATGGGACTTTTGGAATAGCAACAGTCGTTTGATGATGATTGAATGACTGAGGACCGGGGCGGCTAAGAGGGGGGAGGACCATAAGACGAAAATTTCTCACGAATCTTCCTAAGTTCCGAATCATTGCTTACACAAGCTTTGAGGCGAAGCTAGAATAAGTCACAGCAGGAATAACAGGAACCTCGGTAGGCAAAATAATCATGTATCTCGGAAAAAGACAAATTTTCGGTATCGCATTTTTCAAAGATTTTTATCATATTCTTAATGTGACGGTAATTAGCTTGTTAGCCTTGGCGTCTTTGAATACGTTCATCCTCGTAAATAAGAGACCAAAGTTCTAGCATGGTTAGAAATAACTTCATGGCTTACTTCTTCTTTAATACTAGATTGCACGAAATTCGACACCGACGAATGTACATATTTCATCATAATGGTGTATCCAACAATAATGAACAATAAGCCAAAATCCAAAATCAAATCAGTTTTTTACTCACCATAACGCCTAATAGCCAACATCCGATTAACTTGAATTCAAAAGACTCCTTTACAAAGCTCACAAGGGAATATTTATACGTTCAAACTGAATTTGTTATTTTTCGTAAAAGTACTATAACGGAACTATAATCCTTTGCCAAGTGATCATAGGTTTAAATCCAAAAATAAAAGGTCTTAACACCATTAACTCTGGATCAATACTAAATGATTGATTGATTACGCAATACTAAATAACATATCATTCTTGAAATTCTTGTAAACATACCAAGAAATTCTCGGAAATCAGGATGTATATTCTTAGAGTGGTGCCAAAAAAGGTGTTAGTAACTTTAATAGCACATCGGAGTATGGACTATCGCAGTATCTGTGGCAGCCCAGTGAGGTATATTGGAAGCCCAGTATATGTAGTATATTGCTTCGCTGATAACATTAATAATTATGCAATACCAGAAAACGCATCATTCTTGAAATTTTCAAAAAAATTTAAGTAAAAAAAATAATATAAGCCCCAAAAAAAGACAATATAAGTCCCACAAAATCAATAGATAACTGTTTAGAAGCTAAAAAATAATGTTGACTGAGTTGTTATCTCAAAAGATCAGATATAAGGGCTGTCACAGGATCTATTTTATTGTTTCACTGACAACATGAAGAGTTACACAATCCCAGATAACGTGTCATTCATTATATTCTTGGAAATATGCCAAGAAACTCTTGGTGTTTCAAAATAATTCAAGTCCTCAAAAAATTTGAAGTCCAAAATAATTCTAAGTCTCCAAAAAACCGTAGATTTCATAATATCAGTGAAAAACTGCTTAGAAGCTAAAAAATTTTGTTGACTCACTTGTTATTTCAAAAGACCAGCTGTGAGGGCTGTCACATTATGTATCGTCTTGTTTTACGGACTACATGAATGATCACGCAATACCAGATAATATAGATATAACAATACATCCTTTGACAACCCTTACACTTGGTCTTTTGAGAGTCAAAATTTTTTTTGGCTTCTAAGCAGTTTTCTATTGATTATATGAAATCTCTGTGTTTTTTTTGGACTTCTGAAATATTATTTTTTGGACTTAGAATTTATTGGGGAATTATTTTGGGACACCCGGAATTTATAGAATGATGCATCGGAGTTTTGACTGATGCAAGGAGTTTTCCTTGGCGCTCATTAAAAAACGAAGATTTTAAGTTATAGATGACACTACAACTGATTTTTCACTTAATTTACATTATGTTAACTGACTTTAAGTTAGGGTCGTTTGGGCTCAGTAAGCGTGTACGTGCGCTAAAAATTATTGTTTGTTCGGTTGTTATCTCGAAATACGGCATGTGAGGGCTGTCACAGGATGTATTATCTTGCTTAAATTACAACATGAATAGTTGCGCAATACCTGATAACGCATCATTCTTGAAATTATCGGAAAAATAGCAAGAAATTCTCGGCGTCCAAGCATAATTTCAAGTCTCGAAAAAATTATATGTCTAAAAAAATTTAAAGTCCCAAAGAAACCTTAGATTTCATAAAATCAATTGAAAACTGCTTAGAAGCTAAAATTATGTTGACTCAGTTGTTATCTCAAAAAACCAGACGTGAGGGCTGTCATAGGATGTATTGCATTATTTCAGTGATAACAAACATGATTACGTAATACCAGATAACACTTCATTCTTGCGATTATGGGAAACATGACTTGGAATTCTGGAAAACCTGAATGACCATGCAATACCAGATAACGCATCATTCTTTAAATTCTTGGAAACATACCAAGAAATTCTTGATGTCCCTAAATAATTCTATGTCAAAAAGAATTTTGAGTCCCAAAAAAAAGCAAAATTAAGATCAATGGAAAACTGCTTAGAAGGTAAAATTGCTGTTGACTCAGTTGTTATCTCAAAAGACCAGATGTGAGAGCTGTCACAGGATTTATTGTATTGTTTCACTGACAACATGAATGATTATGCGATACCAGAAAACGTATCATTCTCAGAAATATGGCCTGTCACAAACAAACCCTATCTTTACCTTGTCAGAAACATGCCCTGTCTCTTGGGACTTGTTGGAAACGAGTCCCAAAAAACTTAAATTTCATAAAATCAATGAAAAACAGCTTAAAAGCTAAAATTGTTGATGACTCACTTGTTATCTCAAAAGAGGAAATATTAGGGGTGTCGCAGGATGTATTGTATTTTTCACTTACAACCTGAATGATTACGCAATATTAGATAAAACATCATTCTTGAAATTCTCAGAAACATGCCATGCAATTGTCGGAGACTAGGATGCATATTCTTGGGATGATGCCAAAAAAAGTGTTAGCAAGGCCAATAGTACATCAGAGTATGTACTGCCACAGTATCTATGTCTCGAAAGACCGGATCTGAGGGTTGTCACATGATGTATTGTTTTGTTTCAATGACAAGTTGAATAATTGCGCAATACGTCATTCTTGAAATTTTCGGAAACATACCTTGAAATTCTCTAGAACTCTAGAAGAGTTCAAAAAAATTATATGTCAAAAAATTCACTCTGTATTGTTTCATTGTCAACACGAATAATCACGCAATACCACATAACGGATCATTCTTGAAATTAGCGGAAACATACCAAGAAATTTTTGGTGTCCCAACATAATTTTAAGCCCCAAAAAGTCCAGAAAAATACCTTGTCAGAATCTTGCCCTGTCTCTTGGGACTTGTCGGAGACAATTAAAAAACCCCATAAATTTCACAAAGTCAATTAAAAATTGCTTAGAAGCTAAAAATGTTATTAACTCAGTTGTTATTTCAAATGACCAGATGTGAGGGCTGTCGCACGATGTATTGTGTGGTTTCAGCGCCAGCATGGATGATTACGCAATATCAGTTAATGTATCATTCTTAAAACTCTCGATAACATGCCAAGAAATTCTCTGAAACCACGACGTATACTCTTGGAATCATGCCAAAAACAGTGTTAGCAACTGCAATAGTACGTCGAAGTATGGTCTGCCACAGTATCTGTGTCTCAAATGACCTGATTTGAGGGCTATCGCATGATGTATTGTATTGTTTCACTGACAACATGAATAATTAAGAAATTTACTGCCTCCCAAGGCAAGTCCAAAACAATAAAATATTTCTAAGTTTAAAAAACCCCATAAATTTCATAAAATCAATGGAAAACAGCTAATAAGCTAAAAATGATGTTGACTCAGTTGTTATCTCAAACGGCCAGACGTTATCTCAAAAGAAAACTGCTTAGAAGCTAAAAACGTATCGTTGGAGAAGAAAACATGTCACCATATATGACTTTAGTTAACAATAACATCATCTATGACTGGTAATGTAGATGGCAGAATTGGTGGAATCGCTGTTAAATCTTCGTGATCTTAAACCACAATAGAAGAAAAGAGTAGGGGGACTGGGCGCTTAAAGTCACAGGGGGGGATACTACTATTGTACTTTGGGAGTCAAAATGCTGTTAATGTCTGAACTTTTACGGACGAAAAGCACCGTCATATTTAAGAAACTAGTTTTGCTAATTTGTTTCCACGGTTTTAATGGAGTTCAACTGACGAAAATCTGATACTCCCCTAAAAGCTTCTGATCTTGAAACAACCAAAAGAAAAATATAAAAGATCCTTTTTTTCATGTGTGTAAGGCCTAAGATGGATCCAGGGCTGAAGAATGTATTTGTTTTTGTGTCCTTGGAACTTTAACAGTTTGATGTTCTTTAAATTCTTCATATTCTTAATGCAAGAAAAAGGTCGATAAAAAGTTTTCAATTTTTTTTTCAGAAACCGTTAGTATTTTATGGCCAGACCTGTCATAAGAGTGTCTGGAACTAAAGATTTACAATATTTAAATTTAGACCTATCGTTTTTCTTCTATCGCTCTTTGCTTCACGGCATTTTAATTATGTGACATAATTAAGAACTGAAATAGCTTTCCTACGAAGCCTAACAAAATAAAGGAGAAAGTAAACTTTGTGACATTACAGCAGTGGCAATGTGACATTAAGTAGCTTTAAAAGTAATGAAATGAAGTTCAGTTTCAAACTTTGGTAACTAATTGTAAGTAAGGAGTGACTCGGCCAATAGAAAATCGAAACTCTAAATAAGGTAATTTTTGTAATAGTAAATACATTACAATAGATCCAAGTGTATAAAATCCGTGAAGTTTAATGTTAACACAAAGAAAAGCCACGAACCTGAGGAAATTTACCTGATTTTGGAAACAGGGAGACACGTCCCCAAATATCTCAAGCGATCTTAATGGAAATCACACTATTAGATTCAACATATTAGAGCACCCTAATCGAGAGGTTTTAAGTTTCAGTGCATCAATGGTCCGAGAAGACAGAAAGCTCATTCCATTGGAAAATTAGAGTTTTACTGTCCTTTTTAAGTAACCAAAAAGGTTTTGCCACGGGAAACTAGTTTTTTTTTTGCTATTGTTTCGCACCAAAGTACAATTTTGCCCCAAAGAGGAGAAGTTCCTATCGATTGAAAATTCTAGGATAGCCAATAGATTTAAAAGTATCAAAAAACTGTATATTAAGCTTCCCAATTCCAGAGGAGTTAATGTCGCACGGCGGCGCATTCGTTACTCAAAGTCATGTAGTCCATACAAGACAAATGGCTAAATGGACTTTTATATTAATGCATGATTTAACTAAGTTGATTCACTTAATTTTTAATTGAATCATGTATAGTGATGTATAATTGTGTATCAGCTATTATTAATGAGGGACGTTAAGGTATCGTGCAGGGGGGGGGGGTGGGATGCGTAAAGGTGCACTTCGATGCTCCTATTGTCTAACTCTCCATGAACCTTCAAACTTTAGCCTAACGAGTGAAGGCTTGATGCAGGTAGACCCTCCCTTCAATACGGGATAGTTTATGTTTGTTCTAAGCTTTAACGTTGCTCCTTACTTTCTGCTGAAAGAACTTGTTTTGCTTTTAATTTGCTATATATAACCTTGAAAATCGCATAAAGGGTAACTCACTCACTTAAACAAGATATCTTGTTGTTTTTCATACTTATCTCCTCTCACTTCAAACATCATGGAGGAATGTCCAGAAATCCCCTGTTATACAGGTGATGGATCATTTTTACTTTCTTTTCCTTCTCTACATATTATAACGATATAACTTTTTTAGTTTTCCCCATCTTCTCAGCATTTTAGTGGTGAATTTGATCCATTTTGCCTCTGGATACTGATGCTATTTGGGCCTCATAATTAGTTCATTTTTCTATATATTAAATAAAAAAAAGTAGTTTTTTTTTAACTGAAAGTAAGGAGCGACATTAAAGCTTAAAACGAACAGAAATTACTCCGTATATGAAATGGGTTGTCCCCTCCGCAGTCCCTCGCTCTTTACGCTAAAGTTTTTAATTGTTTTAAAAAGTAGAATTGTGGCAAAGAGTCAAACTTTAGCGTATAGAGCGAGGGACTGCGGAGGGGACAACCCATTTCATATACGGAGTAATTTCTGTTCGTTTTAAGTTTTAATGTCGCTCCTTACTTTCAGTTAAAAAAACTAGTTTTTTTTTTATTCAATTTCTGAACGTTTTTGAATTAATGCATGTTTGATTTTGGCTCTCCGCACATAAATTATTGAAATGAAATTAGTATATTAGTTTTTTTTTGGCTAAATTGCTTTCTCTTAGTTTTGATCAGACGATTTTGAGAAATAAGGGGTGGGGAAGGAGGCCTAGCTGCCATCCAATTTTTCGGTTACTTAAAAAGGCTACTAGAACTTTTAATTTTCAACGAACGTTTTTATTAGTAAAAATATACGTAACTTAAGAATTAACTTACGTAACAAACTTTTATATTCTTATATTTTTATTATGTGTACGAGGGGGTTTTTACCCTCGTTAATACCTCGCTCTTTACACTAAATCGTAAGTTTTGTCCCAATTCTTTAAGAATGACCCCTGAATCAAAAAGGCCGTAGAATAAATAGTTGAAATTACTAAAACTATTTTAGCATAAAGAGCGAGGTATTTATCTCCTCCTAAATACCTCGCTCTTTATGCTAAATTAATTTTAGAACCCCTCATATGCGTAATAATCTCTGTTCGTTTTAAATTTCAATGCTATTCCTTACTTTCATTTGAAAAAACGTTTTCATGTTTATTATTTCATTGCTTTTTTATAGTAATACTAGAAAATCCTGCGCCCTTTTCATTGAATTTTTCTTCCCCCATGACATATTCCTCAAAGGAAAGATCCTCCCACAAAGCCCTCTCCCATCAACCCCACCCCAAACCAAAAAATCCCCCTGAAAACGTCTGTACACTTCCCAATAACCATTACTGTATGTAAACACTGGTCAAAGTTTGTAACTTGCAGCCCCTCCCCCAGCGATTATGGGGGAGTAAGTCATTCCCAAGACATAGTTATTATGGTTTTCGACTATGTGGAACAAAATGGCTATCTCAAAATTTTAATCTGTTGACTTTTGGAAAAAATTAGCGTGGGAGGGGGCCTATTTGCCCTCCAATTTTTTTATCACTTAAAAAGGGCACTAGAATTTTTCATTTCCGCAAGAATGAGCCCTCTTGCGACACTCTAAGACCACTTGGTCGATACGATGACCCCTGGGAAAAAAACAACAACAAACAAACAAATAAACACGCACCCGTGATTTCTCTTCTGGCAAAAAATATGAAATTCCACTTTTTTTAGATAGGAACTTGAAATTTTCGCTATAGAGTTCTCTGATATGCCGAATGCGATAGTGTGATTTTCGTTAAGATTCTATGTCTTTTAGGGGATTTTCCCCCCTCTTTTCGAAAATAGGGCAAATTTTCTCAGGCTCGTAACTTTTGATGACAAAGACTAAATTAATTGAAACTTATATATTTAGAATCAGCGTGAAAATTCGATTCTTTTGATGTATCTTTTAGCATCAAAATTCCGTTTTTTAGAGTTCCGTTTACTATTGAGCCGGGTCGCTCCTTACTACAGTTCTTTACCACGAACTGTTTGAAAAGAAAATAATTCGGTATTTTGGGGCTTCTGATATTATTACTCCTTTGCGGAAGTTAGGCTCAAAATCGGAAAGGGATTATATTTTTTCTCTGGGCCCCTTCCACCTCTTAGTTCGTTTATTTTCCTGTTAGTTTTCACCTGTTTTCGCTTTATAGTTGTGTTATCTCTTAGCAGTTCTTTCGTTAGTTTAGTTATGGTTGTGGTATATATGTTTTATCGCTCGTATAGTTGTGTTATTTTCAAATTATACTCCATAATAGAGAGGCTCCGAACACCCAACATTGTATATTAAGCTCTGAATTTGACGTTTTTTCTAACGTGACGAGATTCGTCCTGCGCCCTTTTCATTGAATTTTTTTCCCCATGACATATTTCTCCAAGGAAAGATCCACCCACATAGCCCCCTCCCTCAACCCTACCCCCAAAACCAAAAAAATCCCCCTGAAAACGTCTGTACACTTCCCAATAACCATTATTATATGTAAACACTGGTTGAAGTTTGTAACTTGCAGCCCCTCCCCCAGGGACTGTGGGAGAGTAAGTCATCCCCAAATACATAGTTATTATGATTTTCGACTATGCTGAACAAAATGGCTATCTCAAAATTTTGATCCGTTGACTTTGGGAAAAAAATGAGCGTGGGAGGGGGCCTAGATGCCCTCCAATTTTTTTGGTCACTTAAAAAGGGCACTAGAACTTTTCATTTCCGTTAGAATGAGCCCTCTTACGACATTCTAGGACCACTTGGTCGATACGATGACCCCTGGGATAAAAAAAAACAAAAAAAAAAAAAAAACAAATAAACACGCACCCGTGATTTGTCTTCTGGCAAGAAATGCAAAATTCCACATTTTTGTAGATAAGAGCTTGAAACTTCTACAGTAGGGTTCTCTGATGCGCTGAATCTGATGGTGTCATTTTCGTTAAGATCCTACGACTTTTAGGGGGTGTTTCCCCCTATTTTCCTAAATAAGGCAAATTTTGTCAGGCTCGTAACTTTTGATGGGTAAGACTAAACTTGATGAAACTTGTATATTTAAAATCAGCATTAAAATGCGATCCTTTTGATGTAGCTCTTTATATCAAAATTCAATTTTTTAGAGTTTTAGTTACTATTGAGCCGGATAGCTCCTTACTACAGTTCGTTACCACGAACTGTTTGATAATGGTAAAAACCCACTTTTATTTCAAAGTGTTCAAGGTCGGCCAGTTTTTTTTATCGTACCTTTATTGCACTATACAGTAGCAGGCAGCTCAAAAACGCTGCCTAAATAAAGAATGATGTTACTTCAATGCATTTTTCCCGAGCCAGCTTCGTTAAACTCGGAGTTGTCGTAGAAAGATGAAATTCTAGATCTTCACTAAAACTAACAATATCAAAAGGTAAAAGCCTATCCAATGACGCTTTAAAGTCAAAAGACACTGTGTATCTAGATTGTCAAAAGGGCGTATCCGCAATATTTCAGGAATAACTAAGGGTATCCAGTTGAAGCTTTCAGGGCATATTTAGGGATTTTTAGCTAAATCAGAAGACAGTATGTACATAAAGGTTGTGATTTTTTTCAATTTCTATAAGGTTTACCACTTTTGTCGTTTTGTTATTGTACTGTATAGTATTAAGAAAAAACAACACGAAACGTTCTTAGTTGAGAAACGAAACTTCGAAAAATCATATAGTCTTGGGTCTTATTATAATGCGGAATTTTCTTTTGTCAAGAAATAAAAATTGCAGTTATGCATTTCATCCAAGGTTCCAGGAAATAATTTTTGAAAAGTATCAATACCAAAATCCGAAATTCCGAAATTTATTTCATGAAATTTTTGCTTTATCTTTTTTTTCTGAAATTCTGTTGGGAAGTAGAACTTGGTCCCAGAACTAGACTAAGACGGGTAGATCCGTCATTTTTCCATAGAGACGGGGTAGGGGGTGTCCAGGCATCTTGTGATTGATTGTCAGGTATCGAGTAAAGCTAGTGAGATGCCAGGTTTATTGTCCCAATTAAATAAAAAAAACTAGTTTTTTTAACTGAAAGTAAGGAGCGACATTAAAACTTAAAACGAACAGAATTTACTTAGTATATGAAAGGGGCTACTTCCTCCTCAACGCCCCGCTCTTTACGCTAAAGTTTGACTCTTTCTCTCAACTCTACTTTTAAAACAGTAAAAAACTTTAGCGTAAAGAGCAGGGCGTTGATGAGGAAGCGGCCCCTTTCATATGCGAAGTAATTTCTGTTCGTTTTAAGTTTTAATGTCGCTCCTTACTTTCAGTTAAAAAAATTTGTTTTTTTTATTTACTTTCTGAACGTTTTTGAATCAATGCATGTTTTAATTTTGGCTCTCCGCAGAGGAATAATTAAAACGAAATTGGAATATTTATTTTTTTAGCTAAATGGCTTTCTCATAGTTTTGATCGAATGATTTTGAGAAAAAAAGGAGCGGGGGAGGAAGCCTAGTCGCCCTCCCATTTTTGGTTACTTAAAAAGGCAACTAGAACTTTTAATTTTTTTACGAATGTTTTTATTAGTAAAAGATATACATAACTTGTAAATTAGATTACGTAACGAACTTCTGTATTCTCATGTTTTTATTACATATATGAGGGGTTTCACCCCCTCGTCAGTACCTCGCTCTTTACACTAAAGCTTAAATTTTGTCCCGATTCATTAAGAATGACCCCTGACTCACATAAGCCGTAGAATAAATAGTTGAAACTACTAAAAATAATTTAGCCTAAAGAACGAGGTATTAGGAGAAGGTGAGCCCCTCACATGCGTAATAATTTCTGTTCGTTTTAAGTTTTAATGCTGCTCCTTACTTCCAGTTGAAAAAGCTTTTTCATATTTATTTTTTCAATGTTTTTTGTTTTAATAATGCTTGAAAATCCTGCTCTCCCTTCATGGAAATTTTCTTCCCCCATGAAAAATTCCTTGATGGAAAATTCCCCCATCATATCCCCCTCTTCTCAACCCCTCCCCCAACCATTATCCCCCTGAAAACGTCTGTACGCTTCCCAATACCAACTACTATGTGTAAGCACTCGTCAAAGTTTGTAATTTCTAGCCCCTCCCACGGGGACTGTGGGGGAGTAAGTCGTCCTCAAAGATATAGTTATAAGGTGTTTCGACTACGCTGAATAAAATGGCTATCTCAGAATTTTTATCCGTTGACTTTGGGAAAATAATTAGCTTGGGAGGGGGCCTAGGTGCCCTCCAATTTTTTGATCACTTAAAAAGGGCACTAGAACTTTTCATTTCCGTTAGAATGAGCCCTCTCGCAACATTCTAAGACCACTCAGTCGATACGATCACCCCTGGGAGAAAAAAAAACAACAACAAATAAACACGCATCCGTGATCTGCCTTCTGGCAAAAAATACAAAATTCCACTTTTTTTAGATAGGAGCTTGAAACTTCCACAATAGGGTTCTCTGATACGCTGAACCTGATGGTGTGATTTTTGTTTTCTATGACTTTAGGGGTTGTTTCCCCATATTTTCTAAAATAAGGCAAATCTTCTCAGGCTCTTAATTTTTGATGGGTAAAACTAATCGTGATGAAACTTATATATCTTAAATCAGCAATAAAATGCAATTCTTTTGATGTAGCCATTTGTATCAAAATTCACAGTAACAGTTTTGGTTACTATTGAGCCGGGTCGCTCCTTACTACAGTTCGTTACCACGAACTGTTTGATTCATTTTTCGATGTTAGGACTTGATCCGAACTTCATGAAGAAGAAGGGGAGGTATCTTAGTGTGTAAGGGGAGGCATCTATGTATCGACATTTGTCTGAAGAGTTTGTCGGATCTCAACAAAACTTAGCAAGGTACAAGATCTAGTGTCCTTACCAAGTCTTATAGGGATAAGAGTCCGATCTAACCTTTTTGAAGGACAGAGCTTCTAAAATATGGCCATCTTGACATGACACTTTCACATAGGTACTTTTCAAGGGCTGTCTCGTAGATAACTAAAAAAGAAATTTTTGTAGCTATAGGGATCCATAAAAATCAATTTTCAATATATCAATTTTATCGTTGCTTAGTGCATATAAAATCTATTTCTAGAGTTGTCAACTTCTACGAGAAAACTGAAATGGGATATCCAAGTTTCCCCCCCCCCCGAAAATAATGTGACACTGAGTTGTTGCGGTAACAGCTTCACGTGCCCTTGGCACCAAAGTAGTTTTCATTGCATTTAGAAACTCAATTCTAATTTATGCAGAGATATTTCATCAACTGCCGAAGAGGCTTAACCCTTTAAGTACTGAATTATGAAATCGATAGGAAAAAAAAATATTTGAAGGATGTTTCTAGAAGAAAAAAAATCACTGAACTCGAATATGGAGTCATATTTTCGGTAACCGGTTCAGGGCTCGAGATCCGTCATGTCCTTTTAAAAGGACCTGCGTCCTTAGTGGAGCATTTTTTTTCAAATAAGGCCATGTATTTTTGTATCAGACAAAACTAGTAACTACTACAAAAGTAAAAAAGAGTTCACTTCCTGTGGTAGGAGTGAAAACAGTTCCTCTCGGGAACAAGGCCCAGTGCAATTCCAAGGCACTTGCTACACAGGATTTTCTTCTTCCTCTGACGAATTTGGCAGCATTTTTGATCTTTATCGAATTCAGGAAAAGGGTTGTACCCGTCCTGTCGCATATCTGTAGGGGGGTACGCTGTGTAGGTATTTTTCGTACCTTCGGCTTCCAGAGATAATGGTATACCAGGGTACCTTTGGGGTGTGTCAAAGTATCTGAGAGAGCATGCAATGGAGGTTTTGAACTTCAGTAGAGGAATTGGTTTGTCATTGGACTGCCAGCAGTGACGACGACAAATTAGCCAGGCATTGACTACTGCATTGTCAAGAAATGGGATAATCTTCCCTTTAATGGGATAATCTGTTCATCGATACTGTGTCTTTCTTCAGGCTCATTCCTCATCAAATTTTCTCGCAGCAGGTCAACTATGGGACTCACCTTGAACAAACGATCATATCCAGGATCGGTTTTTGGCTTGCACTAACTGTTTTCATTGAAGTGCAAGTACCTTCTAATGAATGTGAAACGGTCTCGGGACATCTTTCTGGAGACGAGAGTATAGTTCAGCTCCTTCTCCCCAGTAGAGCTTGTAGCTAGGCAATCTTATTATTCCCATGTAGAGAGTTATTGAAAGGTAAGAGTATATCTCTTGTTTTGTGACATCGATGAATTTGTTGTCCTTCGTCATTGCATAGCGATTTGTCTCTAACCATATCTTATCAATCATTTCATCAGAGAAAAATATTCGGCTGGGGACATGGACTCTGTTGGTGGGGAGTATATGAACACATAACTTGCTGATCTTCAGTATAAGGTTCGAAGTCCTTGTAACTCCACTTGTATTCGCCCGTATTTCGTCGGTTTACTTTTTTGGCAGAATGTTGCTAATCTTCAGTTTCCCTGTCAGAGCTAGCAGAAGGCCCAGGTTCTTCAAGATCATGGGACTCAAGAAAGTTATCGGGAGGGGGAGCTCTCTCGCATCGGTTTCAGATATCTTAACTCGTAGAAGTCGGTTAGTTCAGGGTTCGGTGGTAAATACTGGCTATCACTCTCGTCATCATCGGAATCTGAAAGATCCGACATCTCGGAAACATCTCCAGCTGGTATTTCCATAAACATTTCTAAGGCTTGTTCTGGTTTAAGATTTCTCCGAGCGCGCAAGTTTCGTGACTTCTTCGATGCCTTCTCAAACTCGTCATCCATCTGGAAATATGCTTTGGATATAAATTCGTTAAAACATATTCAAATATATTAGATATACTAATTATTTTCCTTCGATGTTCTTTCATGCAATAGTCGTCAAGTTGTTGACCCTTACGGACAGATGTCCTTTCAAAAGGACAGCTCGTCAGAAACTAGTTCGTACACCAGCATTGTTACCGTTAGATCCTAGCCTCTTATCAAATCTTAATTTAACACTATCTACCTGCACTTTGATTTTTTCTAGAATTTTTGAAAGTCATTTAATAATTTTAATAATATTTCAATCAATACCCACCTTTCACCCCTTTCTGGACCTCTCTCACCAATCTTCGCCTAGCGATTGAACCGAGTGTCCCACCGCCTTATGCGACATCTTCTTCTACGCGTCTTGAACAACTAAATCACATAAGAGATGGCGTATGCCGATTGAAACCATACGCGAGTCATTGGTACCAATCAAACGTGCTTGTCCTTTTAAAAGGAGATCTGGACTTAAAGGGTTAAAAATGTCTGATTCCCTTTCAAGCTGTCAGTGAAAGTGATTCACCTGGTTTTGTGTTTTGGTCTGTTTGTCTGATTTCCAGGCAATTTTTTTTATCCTAGTCTCATTCTTACTGAAAGGTATCTGAAAATAACAGGTTAAATTTTAGGCTTTTAGCTTTGTGAACCCAACTGCGCGTGTTTTGTACAGTTGTGTCCACGTCACTCTTTACTTAGGCAGCGCGATTGTACTGTCTACGACTAAAATGAATGTAAGTAAGCCTGTAGACCTGTCTTTGCATAATTTGAAAATTGTTGTTTTCAGTAATTTTCTGTGTAACTTCCATATTTTATGGTTTATTTTCGTGCCCTAATCGCAATATCACTCCTCCCGAATAAGTTAATGCGTACGAGCCTGTTCCAATAGTCACTTCTGAAGATTTAATTCAATTTAATGCTGAATTTTTCATCTTATAAAATTTTAACAAAGCTACCGTATAATGAATGAATATAAATCTAAGTAAACAATTTAAATAAGTTACAAAATATAAAAAAATTAAAGAAATAAAAAAATACAAAGGTTATAATAAAAAAATAAAAATAAAATTGACAAGCCACCCCAGTCTACTCTACAACATTTTTTTTTTTCCTCCCTGGCAAATAAATCATGGCATTTAACCGTCTGCCTGATCAGTGCGCCAGAGAGAACGAAAGAACGAATGAGCTGATTTCCTGAAATATTTACAAATACAAGTGCTAAAACATTTCTCTATTCCTGTTCTAAATGATGTCCCTATAAAGTAGTCATGGACATGTACGAGGCAGGAGGTAGGTGGAAACTTAAAATGATTAGGATAATCTTGATGATCAGTATATATTTTTCAGGTGAAGCATTTTGACAGGAAGCGAAACTACTTGAAGTTTAAAGAGAAGATAGAAAAAGAAGGGTATGAACCACTTGATAAACGGTAGCATGAATTGACAACCCTAATTAGCCGGTAATTAATTTGTAATAAAATTTGAGCAAAATAAATACCATTTTCAAATTAGCATGAGTGCTTAGTTTTCTGTTTTGCTTGCAACTCCGACTTCTGAGGTATGATTTTTCTTCTTTTTGTTGCACGTAGCATTTTAGAAAGAAGTTAACAGTTTTATTCTAATTAATAATAATTATTTCGTATATAATTCAGTTTGTCAATTTAGACAAACTGATCATG